>NW_027453469.1:0-10610 GCF_964194025.1 Convolutriloba macropyga | reverse complement strand
CGTTTGCGTGTGCCCGTGCGTTTTTGTGTATTTTTTTATTTTTCACATTTTTCATATTTTACTCAAAATGATGTTAACTAACCGTACTTGAGTCTCAGAGCTTTTCAGCGCTGTGCCAGCACATTTCAAGAGTAAAAAAAATAATTCGGTTCTAAAACATTGTATATCCAGAATCTTTTAAGTTTCTTTATGTGCACTTTTTCTTCATTTTGATTATATTGAGGTCATAAAGTTCGCCCAGGCTGGATGGTCTGAAAATTACTCATACCCCAGAATTAGGCTGAGCAGAATAAAGTCATACTTTTCTAGCTTATAACTGGTAATTACTATAGTAGTAAACAAACTATTTAAATATAAGCTGGCTTTTAGGCAATTTCCACAAAGCCCATTTGGCTTACTGGTTACGACTTGCTATGCAAATTAAATGTCACAAGTACCCACGTGGAAATTCGAAGCGCATATTAAGCAAAATTTGTCGGCGGGAGTTACGCTGTACATATTGTTTTTCTTGAAGTAAAAATTACTCAAAACTCAGACTGGCCAGTGTAAATTGTGATATGAACAGCGTACTTGCCAATTCTTATAAACAGAATGTCTTTAAACTGATTCAGCGCTTATTTGCTCTGCCACCAACCTCCGGGTATGTTTAATTTGATAAGAGTACTCGAACAGTTCAAAAAAAATTGACATTTTGATCATTTCCTTCAGAGTTATTATTGCTATTAGCTTTAAAACCTATAAGTTGCCATTTACAAAATAAATAGGCAGCGTAACAGCCACAATTTTTCTGGATCTTCATTGGGAAACAATCGGGGCTGACAAAATGAAAATTACACAAACTCTGTGCGAATATGAACCACGCATACATAAACTCCCAGAAGTGAAATAGATGAAAACCTAAGTCAGTTAATGTATTGATCTCTTTTGATTCAAAAATTTCTTGCCAAAACTTTTACACTTTCAAGTCTCTTTTTTATTTCGAACGAATTTTGTGCAAACAGATTTTAATGGAAAAATTTGTTGTTACCAAATTACCATAGGCTCCATATATGGCTTCAGATGAGTTGCCAAAAAATGTTGATTAACACGGATCTAGGGCATTTGGAACCTACAAGTTATAGCGCAAATGAATGATTATTCGTGTCAGTGGATATAAGTAGTTACAGTAGCTTTTAAAGCTTTTCTTCGATATTTCTTTGTTTAAATCCCTTAAAAAACTAAAATGTAAATCTAGACCCTTTTAGGGTTTAATTATGTATTACTGTCCAGTTGACGGCGTGGTCGTTTACGCTCAAATAAAAGCTGTACCTGGGGCAACATTTGAAAATTTCGGAACTAATTAGAAATTATTGCAAATAAGTCATTAGAAAATTTTTTTGCTGTAGTCATTCATCGAAGATTAAGTATTCATGTTTCGCATTTTTACAAATGTGAAACACACTTACGTTTTGGTTCTGTTAAAATCAAAAATTCACCGCTAACGAAACTGTAGTTCACAAGGGTTGCAAAAAACTTATGTGTAGACATAAGCTATGGTTTTTAATTACCGAGTCGAGACCGAATGGTTAACTTGTAAGATTTTGCAAGTTTCTTGCAAAAGATGGTTAACTTGTAAGAACTTGCAAGTCGAATGGTTTACTTGTAAGAGCTTGTAAGTCGAATGGTTAACTTGTAAGAACTTGCAAGGTGAAGGGCTAACTTGTAAGTTTCTTGCATGTTCGTTCCGGTCGAGCACTACTCTTATTGGTTAATTAAATTCAACTTTCAGTCATTTACCGTAGAAAGCGCCTAGGAGTTAGCTGCTCTGTTTGGATAACATGGTACAATTCGACATAAGTAGACAAAATGGTTACTTTTTGAATTTTATCAATTCGTGTGTTTGTGTGTGTGGTGTGTGGTGTGTGTGCGAATGGTTAACTTGTAAGAACTTGCAAGTTTTTGGAAGAAAAACTTGCAAGGCGATGCATCGTCTTGTAAGTTTCTGTCAGAAATTTGCAAGTTCTTACAAGATAACCATTCGGCCTCGACCCGGGTACAGTCAATTACATTAAATGCAAATTTTCTTAATATTGAGTAAATTCCAAGATTGTCTGGCAGACAGAAAAACATATTCCATATCCTGGAACAAATACACGCTTCTTAGATAAATAATTATCAGTAAATAATTTCAATCTATGAGAAAACGAGGCAGTCAAAAATTCGATATCGGAAAGTCAAAAAAAAACCGTAGAAGTTAAATGCCAACAATGCTTGATCATATCGATTTTCAAAGCCTAAAAAAACCGCTGAAAATGGAGCCCTAATTCTTATCTGTTTTCAATAGTTTGTTGTCGATCATTTCACAGGTTGAGGTGCGTTGTCCAAGCCAGCTGAGATCTGACCAACTTGAGTCGCGCTCAGGGAGTATCAGACTAAAGGTTTCAAACATGTCAGTAACACTTAATAGAAAACAGACCTTATCTTTTATTTCATCGGTAAAAACTGTTTTTCGTAAATTAAATTTTCCAATTCAACAACATCAAGCAAAACTTAGTCTTCAGCATGGCCTTTACTGCGGGTCAATTAGAATTGGTCAGCTTTTTTTAAAAAAAAAGTCAGCTCAGTGGGTTTTTGATTTCGCATTTTTCAGGGAACCGATTTTTTTCTGCTGCTGGAACTCTTGATTCTGTTGGGACTAAGCCAAGCCGACTATTGAAAATGTTGCGATCAGACCTTAGAAGTCCAGACGTCTGGCCTCGGTCCAGATATCCAGACTTTGCTCTGATCGGATTATCCAGGCTGTGATCAGATTTTCCTGACCCTAGTTAGTGCGCTGATCAGACCGTGCAGGGCCGCCCTGACCAAAATTTACAGATTGTAGAATTGCTGCTAGAATCTATCTGTTCGCGCACTAGCCCCCCCCCCCCCCCCCCGTCTCAATCGCTCTCTACGACCCAAGTCGGCCTTATCAGAATTGACTTGGAAAGCGCACCTTTCATAAACCATCTAAATTGTACAGGGATAGATCAAATGAAGATGGTATAATGTCGTTAAATAACTATAGTGTTGAAAACAACTGTTGCAAATTGAGTTTAATATCGAGAGGTTTTATGCTTACTTTTTTTCTGAAAAATTTGGATCAAATTATGGGTGCACAGAACTTTCTTTGATTTGATAATGCTGTTTGATTGGCTCGTTCAGCGCCCAATGATATCCGGATTATGGACGAAATAATTAAAAATTAGGCATTTCTCATGACATTTCTCTGTAATATGAACGGCCCGCCCATCAATTTATAAAATTTTCCAAATTTCGACAATTATACGGAAACCTAAAAAGCACAAGACTAAAAAATAAATTTTGACAACCAAATTTTGAGTTAAATATTTACCCGACTTCAAAGTAAAGTTCATAATCATAATCATTTTCCAGTGAGCAGTAATAGTCGAAATATTCCAGAACTGTGACCATGAATAAATGCAGCAGCCAGAAGAGGGCTCCGATAGTTTCAACAGAACACTGGAAGTTAATCAGGAAGAAATGAAAATTTCTCAGATCATCCACTAGGAAAATACAAAGCACACAGAATAGATTCAGTGAAAAGGAAATGAGAAAGTTCAACATCTGAACACACAAAAAAATCAGTATCAGTTATTCAGATTATTTTAATGATAATTGTTGCTTCCTCGTCCCCTAGATTTGAGATTAAAAAATAGAAACTAAAAAGTCATTTGGTGATGAATTAACTAAGGAATTGCAAACATGTTTTTACACAAAAGCCTCAAATTTTTGAAGTTTCTGGTGAATAGAATCTAATTCAAAGAAAATTTTATCAATAGAAAAGTTTGCAAAATATCAAACCAAAATGAACTTGACATCATACTTCGCAAAAAGCACCACGTTTAAAAGTAATCAGCCATTACTGGTTAGTAGAGACCCCTTGAATTAATTCAAAATTGCCCTCATCTTAGGCCTGTGTAATTCTTTTACGGAAAATTATTACATTTACTTAGTTTACTTTATTTATTATATTTACACTAATCCGTCAGTTTTCCACAAAACGCGTTAATAGCCGTTTTGTGAAAAAAATGACAATACAAAGTGACATGCACCTGCAGAATTGTGTCAGTGGATTTCGCAAAGCATGAAAAAGATTTTCTAAATTTGTAAAATCTAGTGTTCTATCTAATTCTAGCGTTCTTTTTCCAAAGCAATATTTGTGGAAGACACTTAAAAGTTTAATCGATGATTAAATGTCTACATTTCCCCTCTCCCATAATTGAGATTTATTTATATACTCAAGGGCAACGAAATTTGATTTCAACAAAATTATCCTTTTTAAGATGAACCCAAAACAGCGTTTTTTTGCATTAAGAGCAAAATTGCGCTCCATAAGTCTGGGTTTAAATTAAAAAAATAAAATCGATTTCAGGTATCACATCAATTATAAAAAACTCTGAATTGAAACTACAATTATGAACAACTCAATTGTTATTGTGAATGTTTTGTTGTTTTAATATTTTCTCCTATTGCACACCAAAATCTAAACAATGTTCTGAAATAACTCAACTCAGTAAACTTCGAACGTCTCTGAGATATAAAGCTAGTTTCAGGGGAAGTTTGCAAGGACATTTTTACGGGGAAATTTTGGAAATCAAAGAGTAAATTTGAGTTTTTGATGTTCTTGCCACATAAAGAGAAAAAAATACCCTTAAAATCCGAAATAGTTCTTTAAAAATTGGGAACCTTACATCTCGTTTTAGAAAGGAAATTGGGAAATTTCTAAAATAATTAAAATCACAAGTTTCCCCTAAACTATTTCTCAATTTAATTGATTTGAACTCCAGGTTAATACTGAGAAAATACTCTTTTTCGATACCCAAAATCATTTTTCCATAAAAAAGAGGGTTGTTTGTGAAATTAATTACCTCCCCCTTTTAGAAAGAAAGGGGAACTTCTGAATTTATTTGTGGAAGACACTTGAACGTTTAATTGATGATTAAATGTCTAAATTTCCTCTCTCCCATAATTGAGTTTTATTTATATACTCCAGGGCGATGAAATTTGATTTCAACAAATTTATCCTTTTCAAGATGAACCCAAAACAGCGTTTTTTGCATTAGGAGCAAAATTGCGCTCCATAAGTCTGGGTTTAAATAATAGAATACGATCAATTTCAGGTATCACATAAATTATAAAACTCTGAATTGAAACTACAATTATGAACAACTTAATTTTTATTGTGAATGTTTTGTTTTAATATTTTCTCGTATTGCACACCAACATTTAAACAGTGTTCAGAAATAACTCTTTTTAGTAAACTTCGAACGTCTCTGAGATATAAAGCTAGTTTGAGGGGAAGTTTGCACAGACGTTTTTACGGGGAAATTTTGGAAATCGAAGAGTAAATTTGAGTTTTTGATGTTCTTGCCACATAAATAGAAAAAATAACCTTTAACCCGAAATAGTTTTTTTTTATAAATTGGGAAAATTACTTCTCGTATTAGAGAAAAAGTTGCGAAATTTCTGAAATAATTAAAAGCACAAATTTCCCCTCAAACTATTCCTCAATTTTAATTGATTTGAACTCCAGGTAAAAACTGAGAAAATACTCTTTTTCGATACCCAAAATCATTTTTTCAAAAAAATGAAGGTCGTTTGTGAAATTAATTACCTCCCCTTTTAGAAAGAAAGGGGGAATTTCTGAATTTATTAGTTGCCAGAATATCCATCAATCAGATTCCAAGCCCTACTGGGTGCAACTCCAAAAAAAACTGCAAAAATGCTGATCTCCGAAAACCGGGTTGTGGAATCTAATCACACAAATTGAGAAATCCAACTGCGTAAATTGGAGAATATTATTGCAGTTTGTGGAATCTGATTACAAAAGCCTCGGATTTCAATTACGGAAATTGTGCAATCTAATTACCCGAATTGTGAAATCTTTTTACAATTCACTGTGAAATACACTAACTTTTATCCGTTATTGTTTCCCACAAAAAACGTTTTTGGGAAAACACTAATTCAACCCCATCTCAAAATCCCAATCCAAGCCAGTTCATCGAACGTAAGTGTATTCCACAGAACGATTATATTAAGATTGTGCGTGGAATCTACCTGCACAAATCTGTCAATTATTTCCGATTTGAGGGTCTGTACTAATCCACTAATTTTTGAATCGTTGGTACTGTTACAGCCAAACATTGACCAAATATAAGAAAGTTGAGCAACCATATGGCAACAATGGGCCATATTCAAAAATTTTTGAATATGGCCCATTGTTGCCATATGGTTGCTCAACTTTCTTATATTTGGTCAATGTTTGGCTGTAACAGTACCAACGATTCAAAAATTAGTGGATTAGTACAGACCCTCAAATCGGAAATAATTGACAGATTTGTGCAGGTAGATTCCAGTAGCTTAAGGAAGCTATGCGCGCTATCAACTGGTAACAAAAGCAGCAAATTTAACAAATAATTGACAGAACTTGTAGCGCAATTGCTCAAAATCCGAAAAGGCCAGTCCAAACGCCAGCGCAGGGCCATCAACTATTTTCGCTTTTTACCCCTAAAAATTGTTGTGTACAATATCTATATGAACTGGGACCCATTGTAGTAAAATTTTTAAATCACTTGTCCACAAATTGACTCCGACCGGGCTGAAACAAACTCTTTTCGACAAAATCAATTGATTTTGATTCTGTTATATCCTTAAGAGAAAACTCGTCTTCCGGTTTCGACAACTGAGCAGTTCTTTAGATTCCAAACATGTAAAATGAAAACTTAACTGAATAGTTAAATGTACACGTTTCAACTGCCGTCGAAACAAAAGTGTACAATCTCAAGAGATTTTTGTAAAGAAGTTAAATCTGTTAAGATCATTTTCGATGATAAATTTTTCTGCAAAATTTTGCCAGACGAATTTTGCCAGACGACGGTTGTCTTAAAAGATATTGCAAGACAAAAATTATCATGGAAATTAGAATTACTAACTGCTAAGTTCAACCTAATATTTTTTATTTATAACGTCAGAATTAATTGCACAATTTTTAGCATAAAATATTTTCGACTGAGAAAGACCTTTATTGACATTTCATGGCTAAAATTCTCCCATTTTTCTTCAATGCAATGTTTGGAGTGTAATCTCTGTTATCTCATTAAAGCTGTTTTGGAAGTATTGTACGGCTTTTAACTTAGAGTCAAGTGTCACCTTTGAATATCAGCGTTATGCTCAAACTCTCATACCACATTTTTCTTACTTGTTGGTTGCGGTTCAAATTTTTCTAGCACCTATTTCTTTGTTTTTGGTAAAAATTCAAAATAGAATGGATAAATTACGTATAACCTACAGCAAACATGGTAAAAATGATCAATTGACAGCTAGGATTTGCATATTTAAAAAAAGTCAATCTTGTCATAATCTTACAAAAAGAAAACTTTATCTGGAAGGTCTTGCAAGATTGTTCCAGAATCTTGCGATATGTTGCGAGATAAATAATTTTTTCAGGCATAGCTTTTGTTTTTGTAACTGTAAATGATTAGTTTTCTTGTTTCGGTGAAAATAATTAGAGCATTACTGATTTTGAGCGGTGTTCCCTAATGCTCCTCTCGATTGCGTCAGGACTGTTTGAAATTTCAAAATACTGGCTTCGAAACTAAAAGTTTTGCAGAAGAGTTTGTGGTGCGATGATTATATATCGTAATGGTCCTACTTTCTGTGTGCGCGCGTGTGTGTGTTGTACTTGTTTGCGGAAAAAAATAAAAAAAGGTGCAATAGTTCAATTGATTTAAAAATAAAATATCAGACTTATAAACGTATATGACCCCTGATAAGATAAGGATTAGCTCTAGCAAATTTTTAGTTTTTTAGAAAGCCGTCTCTGTTTCGAGATAGAATATTCCCAACCCTTAATTGCTACTCGAACGAATTTCAAGTCTTGATCAGTACCTCTCCAGTGAAATACACATCTTAAATTGACAAATCACTACTGATCACGTCTTATCTTAGGTCTTAAGACTTGTGAAGACATGTCAAGACTTGCTCAAGACTTGTCAGGTCTTGAGTCAAGTCTTGACCAAGACTTGAGAAGTCTCGCGTCAAGTCTTGATCAAGACATGACTGCTCTTGATAATTACGAAGTTAGGCAAAGAAGAATTCTAAGAAGAAATTATTTATAATAAATGCATATTAAAATTCGCAAAAATTGGTTAAAAATTTTTTACGAGAAATTTGCTCATCTTATCATGCTATTTCTGATTTGAGCATGTACCAACTTCAAATGTCCCATATATTTACTTCTTTTCAATGGGAAAAATTTGACCCTGTCTGACTGCTATCTTTGGGCGATATCAGATTTTTTTCCATTCTCTATCAAGTGAACTTTGTGGAAGTTCTCGTGTTGTCTAGTGCTTCTTTTTCATTTTGGAGAGGCTTTTAGACAGGCCACTTTAAGTGGCGGTCTTCTTCTTTTGTTTGCAAACGAAAGCAAAACGACAATAAAAGTTGTGCGCAATAAATGATCCCAGACTTGCCAACCTTGGCCAAGACCTACTCAAGACTTTTCACGTGTCGACCAAGACTTGCTTAAGACTTAAAACTTGATTTAAGACCTGTCAAGTCTAAAAAGTGGCATGATCAGAGCTCTGATGCTGTACTGAACCAAGACTTGCAATTTCACCGAATCAATACTAAATATGACTTGACGATCAGTCCGGATAAACAAAATTGCAAGAGGAATGTCACAAAGAAAACATTTACCTCAGCATAGTGTAAATAATTTTTTGTTTTGACGTTTCGCGTGATGATGTTCAAATATTCTTCGGTTCGTTTGAATGAAAACCAAGAATAGTCTTCAGTATCATACTGATAATTATCTGACAACAAGTAGTTGGTGATGTTCGTTTCACAGTAAACTTGAAAGTAGTAATACAAGTAGTTCTCGTTGTAATAGTAATAATAATCGTAGTCATCAAAGTAATCATAATTGTCATTTGAAAAATTTCTGCTTATATATGTCGATGAAATCATTTTTTTCTGTTTTTTGGAAGAAGAGAAAGAGATATATAACCACGTAAAAATTTATTTCACGAAAACTTCGTTCTTTGGTAACTGTATTTGAGGTACGTCACGGTATGCTTATTTTTCTGTGAACATTCGGCTTAGTTTCTAATTGATGACGGTTACATTTTTAAGAATTTTTATTGTCGATGAAATTCTTTTTCATATATTGATTTGTTTATTCTTTATTTGAAATTTGTTTGTTGTTTTTTTATTTTCTTCTGCTATGTCATAGCTTCCAGCTATCAGACAATTTTCGCCTCAACAGAAAGCCGACAAGAAAATTTAATATTTGAACTTCTGAAAGGAAAATTAAAAGAACCAAAAAATCTTTGAAGATCATTTTGCAAAAACTTTTGCAATCACGCACATTGCAAAATGAAGTCGCTGCTAATTTGTAATGAATTTTGTTATCTTTTCGCAAGATTAAGTATCCACTGTGAAATATTTGAAGAGCTGCAGTGTTCAGAAAAAGAAATTACTCGTGGAAGTATTCCTGTGGCTAACCTATTTGAGAAGACAAGAACAAAAACGACCAAAACGAAATTTGTTAGAAATTGTCGGTTATATTCGGTTAAAAACGAAAGAAAGCATCGCTATTGTCGTTTTTAAACGTAAAAAAGATTCCATATGTTTAATTTTGGAAGATCCGGTTTATATGGTATATAAACGAAAGAGATCGTCGGTATGTTTGGTTTTAGACGTCAGAAAGTGTCGGTTTGTTCCATAGAAAAGCAGGATTTTTCTATTTCTAATGTAATTAAAAATTAAGATACGGTTTTTGTAGGAATCTAAAACGTACATCTTAGATAAACGAATCCAAAACGATGTGCAAAATCATTGAAAATTATTTGTTTGCTCGCTCACAAAAATGGATGTATATTAATTTCTTGATTATATTTGAAATTCAAAAATGGAACATTTTTGTTGAACACTTATCAGAACTATGTTGAATAATTCACATTCACTGAGTTTTGACATACTTTCTTGTAGTTTTCATGCAAAGTTTCTGACGATTGGTTAGGATTGAAAACGCCCAATGTTGATTTTTCTTGAAATCGTCTTGACTAATCTGCTTCACTGCTATTCAGAACCGGCTTTAAAAGTTCATGGTGTTTGTTTCTCTCAGTGATTGATTGAATCTCTCTTAAGTTTATAAACAACAACACCAAATTTCTATTACGTTCCAAACAGACAATAACGACTCTGTGTGACTATTGAAAACTACAATACCAAATCTCGTTTCTTATGTTAAATAGCGAACAAAAACGACGATGGAGACAAAAAAATAACAGAATGTTTACTGCTTTTGTATAGAATAAAACAAAGATACTGCCTATTTATTTAAAAAAACAAAAAATTCTCAATTCGGGTACCCAACGAATTTTATAAACTAGCTTCCGCAGTCCGGTATCGACATTTTTATTGCGACCCGGGATGAAAACTATAAAGATCTTAGCGACTAAGCAAAGACAAAATAAGATTCTCAGTAATCATACTGAATCATAGATAGTTTTATGGACTATTGGAAAAATCAAAGCTGAAATTCTTTTGAACGACTACACGACAAAAAC
>NW_027453468.1:0-38776 GCF_964194025.1 Convolutriloba macropyga | reverse complement strand
TAACACTCCTTGCTCCTGCGTCTTTTCCCCCTGCCTCTCTTACTTTTTCATTGTCTGACCCCACAATGCCCCCCACACATGCATCGTTTCATCCCCAACAGGGCCCTACTCTTGCACCATTTTACCCCTCCCCACCAACAACTATCCCTTTACCCACACTCTTTCATTAATCCCATTACAAAAACATATAAGAGTTTTTTGGAGAATTTGCTTAATATCCTGAATCCAAATCGATTGTCCCTTAATCTTACATCATTTTGGTGTAAAAACTCAAAACGGGACCTTTACAGGTTAAAACCATTTCAGTCATTCTTCTTTGCATTGTTTTTTATCGATAGACCTGTTTTATCTTACACTTTAAAAGGTGCAATTGGAACGTTTTTGTTCCCACAATCATAGCATTTTACAAATTAGAACCATATATGCAGAATGTACAATTTCGCTGATTCTGTTTTTAACACGCATATAGACATAGATATACTAAAAAATTGTCTCTCTTAACCCTCATGAAATGCCCAGGAACACTTCTCAGCCCGCATGGCTGCATCATAATTTGACCGGGATTCCATGATCAATTGAACCGGACTGTCAACCTTCCACATTGACATGAAATTCTGGTCCAAATTGTCAAACCTGTTAACAGGATTATTTGCGTCTTCAAGGTCCCCAGCGTTCAAATTCGGACGTTAATAACTTAGTTTTGAGTCCTAATAGAGTTTTGAGTCCGTTTGATCATGAGTGGGTATTGCTCGGTGGGCGGAGAGTTCGGTTTTGGCGACAATTGACTCGAATGTGAGGGTAATGAGGAAAGAAATAAATAAACGGCCAAAGAGATTTTAATACATGGTCACAAATCTGTTGTGATGATTGCTTCTGGCTGTGGTCCTAAACATACAAAACCCTGTTAATAAACGTTTTTTCCTATAACAATCAAGGGCGGGGAGGGATAAATATCCCAGCTTGTCAAGGCCTATTAATTTTTTTTATTTAAAATAAAGAAGAAAGCAATCTTCTGCTCGCAGACGTTACTATTGCTATCGGTTGATAACAGCAGTTTGAATAATTTTCAAAATCAAACAGGTGAAGCGATCGCTTCAATTTGAGTATGCAACAATTAAAATAAACAAAAACCTACCTTATCTGAACTGTATTTTTATGATTTTTATTAACCTTCGGAATTAATTGAATAAGGTTAGCTGAAAGAAAAGAAAATAGGAAATATTAATTTGAGTTATTCTGATTGCGCAGTTTAGCTCAATTACTGTTTGATTGCATATTTTCCTAAATCTAGTAGAATCAAGTGGGTGAAAGCAATTGGTGAATGACTGCAAAAACATAAAAGCGTCCGAAATTACGAAAGGTTCAAACAATTTCACTGTTACCTCTAGTAATCGAATTTGTTTTTTGAAACCATGTGTTAATAAAAGCAAAGCGGGTGAAATTGGTCATTCGTAAGAACACTTGAATAAAATTACCCATTCTTTTCCAATGTATCTATGAATAAAAAGCTCTACTGCGTGCCATTGCGCTACATTGATATTTCATAAGTATAATTGATTGAATTACCAAATGATTCCAAAGAGTACAAAAAAGTTTATATACATGAACATAAAACCAATAATCTGGCCTGATAAGTTCCTGGCTATTTTATTTTCCCAATTCTTTTCCTCAGGTAGACTTCTACTGACAATGTTGAGGAGGATATTTTGACTCTTGGGATTTTAAATCGGGGATTCAAATGCGTAAGGCAAGTTCAATTAGCCTTGAACAAATACTGCTCAAACCGCTGACTTGTAATCTTTTTCAGTAGCTACCGCTTAAACCATCAAGTTTTATAGAGTAATTCTTTTAATTGGTTCACTCTTGTTTTTGAATAAATATTCCTTAATTTTGAATAAAATGGAAACTGGGCTACAGTAGCTTGAAAAGATAGCTCTGAATTTTTGTGAGCTACATAAACAAACAAGTAATAGTTTGACTGACGAACAATATACAATTAACAAATATAAACTCAGTTACAACTTGCCACCAATCAACGAGATCATTTTTCACTACCTCTTTAGTACAATGAAACGCATGTTACTGCATTAATTGCGAATCTGTCAAATTAGTTTTTGTTTCAAGATCGAACTGCCTTTGCTTATGATATCATTCGTTGAAAAAAGAATACCGGTTTTTTATAATATGTTAGGCGCTTATGCACCGAAAACACGAACATATAGCTTTTTTATCTCTTTCGCATTCGTAGGCAGAGCAAAAAAAATAAACTGCTTTTTTGTGCACCTGGACTATTTTTTTCACTCAAACTTCAATTATATATAAGAAAAATTTTTTATACAATTGAGTTGATTCATAGTTCTTCCGCGATGAAAAACAAAATAAAAACAGATTTTTAAGGTGCAATTTGTGCAGCTTTCTTGAATATAATTAGGTTTACTGAAGAATCACGCAATAAGTCGAACTGATGGAAAGTGCGAACAAATGATTCTCGCGATGAATTTTTTCTACTATTGTATAGAAAAAGCAGCATTAACAAATTTCTACACTTTCACGTTTTTCTGTTCAATCTCGGGAAAAAATATCCCATTAAAAAATAATTATTATTAATATGTACAAGGAGGCCCGGTAATGTGCGTTTGCACATACCGTTATGAGCCCACTCAACAACATTTTTGACTTAGTTGACTTGTTGATAGAGAAATTCCTAGGAGAAACTTGTAAACAAAAACATTTGCGACAATTGGTGTATCCATTTCACAGGTTACATTAAACCCCAATCATTAAACAAAACAAATATTGTCTCATTAGAGGGTTGACGATACCTGCTACTAAGGAAAATAGCAGACAATAGAAACAACAAAATCAAATTAAAACAACAAACCTCAGTAACAATTGAACCTCAACATCTATCTATTTTTTAAAAAAAAATTAATAACAGAGTAAAAATAGCATCAGATAACACTATTTTAAACAAATTTAATTTCTTTCTTCGAAAAAATATATAAGATCTGTCTTTTTTGAGAATAATTAACACGGAGACAGCAACAAGAAGGGCAACTTTGAAGAATACGATTAAACGTTTTCAAAACAAATTTTTTCAAAGAATATATTTTTAAAAAAATATAAACAAAACAACTGAAGTGAACCCAACATTCTGAAAACTCTAAACCCCCCCGTAGCTCCTCGTAGAAAGCGAAATTCAAAAATCCTTTTAAAATATCTTTGTACAACTGACAAGCTTCCTAATGCCACCACTGACAACTTTCTAATGATACCACTGAAATGTGACTGATACAAAACCCGTTTGAGCGTATAGTTCCTATGATGATAAATATTTCAGTCAAACAATTCAAAATAGCTAAAATATCTTTCGCTGATTCAGACTGTTAACTTTGCAACCACAGAAAATGAAATGGAAGTTCATGGCAAAATGTAAGTGAAAGTTACTGTTGAAACAAGATAATCTTTTTTGATGAAAAGCCAGAGATTTTAAGTTTTTGTTTCAGATAAAATCAACCATTTGTTACATTTTTGGGTAACAGAGTTGCGACTATTGCAACGATCAGAACGTTAGATTCGAAATGATCAATTTCGATAACAAAAACGATAAAATGCACTGGTCGAATCCGGTTTACAGATAGAGAAAAAAGCTTCTTGTGAACGGGCCCTTTGTGGAGCGATGACGCTCACTTATAATTTACTCTCTTTCAATAGTTATGATTAGATTAAGCTTAATATTCTTAAAACCAATTATTCATACACCTAACACTTGATTATTAAAATGCCGGAATTTCTGCCAACAAACCTTCTCAAATTTGGATAGAAAGCAATGAACCTTTTGAATTACAAATTTGAGAAATTGTCCCTATGAATGGTGAACTGATTAAAATGTAGCTCCATATTTGTAGCCGTATAGGGCGCCAATGGAAGTCATATAACTACAGAATAACAAACCTTAAAGAACTCAATTTTCCAATAACAAATTTAGGCAAACACAGTGTTGAAACAAAAAAAAACTGAGCTTTTATCTTAAAATAGGGTATGTGTATATCGGGCCTCATTTGCTGGCAAAACTAAAAATTGTTAAAAAATGAGAGAAAATTTGAATACTTCCTTGACAATAACATTCCCCTGATTAACATAAAAGAAACAAAAAAGTGGCGAATTTCTACTCCTACTACTACTACTACTACTACTACTACTACTACTACTACTACTACTACTACTACTACTACTATTACTACTGCTACTACTACTACTACTACTTCTACTACTACTACTACTACTACTACTACTACTACTACTACTACTACTACTACTACTACTACTACTACTACTACTACTACTACTACTACTACTACTACTACTACTACTCCTCTACTACTACTACTACTACTACTACTACTACTACTACTACTACTACTACTACTACTACTACTACTACTACTACTACTACTACTACTACTACTACTACTACTACTACTACTACTACTACTACTACTACTACTACTACTACTACTACTACTACTACTACTACTACTACTACTACTACTACTACTACTACTGTTTCAACACTTTAATTCCAAATATGAAATAAAGGCACGGTTGGCAACAAATACAAACAAAACAAGAGTTATTTGTTTGGTTATTCTGTGAAGTGCTGTACGACGAAATTGTTGAAGGCATTCTTTGACCCGGTTGCTGCTTTCTCCTGCAATCTGGTGAACGATACTTTGTTTCGTACACAGTCTCCTTCGATTTGACTCATCCACGTTTTCCGTTGCCCCCCAGGAGCGCGTCTAGCATGGACGTATTGATCGGGCGGGTCCCAATCGAAGGCACTGCGGGCTAACCTTCCTGGTTCCATTCTCTGGATGTGTCCGTACCATTTTATCCGTTTGAGCATGATCATCGTGGATAGTTGGGGCATTCGTGATCTTGACATAATTTCTTCGTTCGTTGCTTTCTCCAGATATGACACACGTAGAATTCTCCGAAGACAACCACAGTGGAAACTCTCAAGTTTTCTCTCCATTAATTTCGAAAGAGTCCAAGTCTCTGAGCTGTACAGCACGGCTGATAAAACGAGTGCTTTGTACAAATTGCACTTGAGGTGCACGCTGAGCTGCTTGCTCTTCCAGAGATTTTGGAAGTTAGCAAACCGTTGTCTACCTTCTGCAAGTTTGCAACTGACTTCCTGCAGGTCTCCATGCTTGAGGCTGACATATGATCCGAGATACTTGAACGCTTCTATGTTTTCAAACTCGTTTCCGAGAACATCTTGTACTTTGCAGGAAAACACGCGTGTGGCAACTGCTTTAGGTTTGCCACAGTATCTCGATTGGTGAACTTTTCGGCCATTGACTGTTTTGAACTTTCTTTCACACTTGTCACATGTAAGGCTCGCCTCTAGTTGCTCGAACTTTGACTTGTCGACGACATTCTTTGACAAACCGGCTTTGCAGAATCTTGTTTGGTGCACTTTGCGTCCGGTAACTGTACTGAATTGCCGCTGACAATTCTGACATCTTAAAGAGTCTTGGTCAGCCACCACTGACCGACTCTCATTTTCTAGCGACTCTGAATCTGCTACCGCAGATTGTTGTTGTGAAGCTACCAACGCTGGCTTAGCCACCGCTAAGCTTTTCAATCTTAGCTTCCGGCCATCTTGTGTTTTTTGGCCACATTAATCTTCAGAACAGCGGCTTCCGCAAGGGCCTCGATTCGATGTAGGTTTTCTTGCACCTCACTGTCTGAGACCCCCACGAGAGCAACATCATCAGCAAAATCTAAGTCAGCCACCAATCTCCCAATGTCTAATCCTCCATGCACCGAGTTAGCCAAAATGTAGTTGATGACAAGGCCGAATAGGATTGGGGACCACACATCACCCTGCCTAACGCCCGTTCTGACATCAAATAAGCGTCCTTTCTCACCTTCGGCTTTGACTCGACATTTGAATCCATCATAGCTGTTTCTTATGATGTTTATACTACTACTACTACTACTACTACTACTACTACTACTACTACTACTACTACTACTACTACTTCTACTACTACTACTACTACTACTACTACTACTACTACTACTACTACTACTACTACTACTACTACTACTACTACTATTACTACTACTACTACTACTACTACTACTGATACAACACTTGAATTCCATTAAGAAATAAAGGCACTATTACAAGACAATCAAACATGGATTTAAGGCAAGGATATGAGAAAATGAATTTAAGGCAAGAATATGAAGAAGATAATAATATGTGGCAAGAATATGAATGTAACAATCATTAAATTAAATCAACGTCTAGTTATTAGTTAAACAAGAAACTTTTCGTTGACGAATTTGTTGAATACTGATCTTTAATTGCTTTTAGCTCTTACTTGAAACACTGAAAAATCTACCTTGTTTCTTTTGCAATCGTTTTGTAGTTGATCTAGCCATGTCTTTCGCTGTCCTCCAACAGCTTTCATGGCGTTTGGATAATGCTCAGTGGGGTTCCATTCTAGAGCTTTCCTTTGCAGTCTGTCGTTCTCCATTCTTTAGACGTGTCCAAACCATTTGAAGCGTCTAATCATGATAATTTTTGATATTGCCGGCAGCTGTGTTTTGTTGAGCACAGACTGGTTAATTATTTTCGTCATGTAAGACAAACAAAGTATACGACGTAGGCAGTTGAGGTGAAAGCTATCAAGTTTTTTCTCCAACGCTTTGTTTATCGTCCATTTCTCTGAGCTGTACAACACCGCTGACAGGATGAACGCTCTGTAAAGCTTGCACTTCAATGTCGTCGCTAATTGCTTGTTCTTCCAGATGTTCAAAAAATTACTGAAGCGTTGCCTACCTTGAGCCAATTTACAGATAATTTCTTTTGCATCACCGTCCTGTAAACTGACGTGGGATCCTAGGTAATTGAAAGCCTGAACGCTCTCAAATTCAGTACCCGAAACGTCCTTTACACTGCTAGAAAAACTTCTAGAAACTCTGGCTTTCAGTTTACCGCAATATCTCGCTTCATGTACTTTTCAACCGTTAACAGACTTGAATTTTTGTTGGCATCTATTGCATTTTAGGCTCTTTTCAAGGTTTTCGAACTTTGCACCAATGGGCCTCACTAACTCGTGCTTTGTGTTTTCTTCAGCTTTCTTGCAATATCTTGACTCGTGTACTTTTCGTCCAACCACAGTATCAAATCGCCTACACTTCGAGCATACTTTCGATTCGTTGGTAGGTTCCGGTGGTCCATTGAGACTAGTCTCGCATGTCAAATGTTTCAAACGGATCTTGTCTCCCCTCAGGGTTTCAAACCAGCCTGCTTTTTTTGTTCCCGCGAGCACCTCCGTGCAAATGGATAAGCTCCAGACTTTGTCTATCTCCTGAGGAATCCAGTTAGTCTTTTATAACATCCTGTTATAATCTCGACTTGATTTTGCTGTGCTGATGTTGAGGTCATCACAGCATTTTGCTGTGTTGAAACGATACTCCCATGTTTTTGGTCTTGCTAATGTTAATCAGGAGACCAACATTCTGAGCAGTTTCTTCAATCCTGTGTAGGTTCTCCTAAACATCCATATCGCAATTTCCCACAAGGGCAACATCATCAGCAAAGTCAAGGTCCGCAACATTTTGGCCAATGTCTATTCCACCACGCACCGTGTTTGCCAATACGTGATTAATGACAAGTCCGAACCGAAGGGAGACCATACGTCACCTTGACGAACTCCAGCTCTGATGTCAAAGGTATCCCCTACCACTCCTTCAGATTTGACTCGACATTTGAAGCCGCCAGAGCTAATTCTGATAATGTTCACAATTTTTACGGTTAGTCCATAATGCTTCGTACATGCGGTATCCGACAACCGAATCAAAAGCCGCTGTAAAGTCAATAAAGCAGGGACTAAGATCAATTTGGTACAACAAAGCTTTTTCAATAATCTGTCTCAGCGCAAAAAGCTGGTCGGTACAACCTCTGCTCTTCCCGAATCCACGCTGCTCTCCTCTCAATAACTTATCAAGAGCTTCCTTGCATCTGTTTAAAGGTACTGCAGCAAACACTTTCCTCGGCACTGACTGCAGGTAGATGCCACAATAATTGCTACAGTCTGTTCGTTTTCCTATATTTGTGTACTGTGGTACAATCTGCGGAACCTTCCAGTCCTCTGGTAGATGTTCTGTTTTCCACGACTTGTCTATTATGTTCCAGAGCACCTGCGCAGTGCCGTCATGAGCTTTTAAAATTTCAGCTAATATTTCATCCGGTCCACTAGCTTTACCATTTTCCAGGTTTCTTACAACATGAATAACTTCATTCAATCGAATGGGACCAAGATCAATTTCAAGGTATTTTGCGGGGCTTCAAAAATTAGTGATGGACAAGTTTTGCATCTATTTGACGGATTCAAGAGTGTTTGAAGTGTCACATCTACCCGTTTCCAACCTCTCCTCTTTATTTCTAGCACTTGGCCATCTTTATACATGAGCTTTGTTGTTTGCGGACACCATTTTCTGCAAACAATCTTTTCATTGAGCAATTTTCTTTTATCCACCCGCACAGATTTTCGCACCAGTTTGCAACAGTCTTCAAATTCTAAAAAGTCTCCGCTTGTTTGATTTCAAATTGGTCTCAGACAAAGCCTCCGTTTTGCTTGAATTTTTCTTTGACTGCAACTTGCTTCTCTTTACAATCAGATCGATTGTCTCTTTAGATATCCAAGGCTTCTGTTATTTTCTATCCTGCAAAAGAACCTTTGATGCAGCTTCGTTAAGAGCACTGCGAAAGATGAGCCACGATTGTTCAGCGTCGTCAATTTCGTCATTCTCGTGCAATTTTCTTTTCACTACTTCATTGAACTCGGCTCTAACCACTTCGTCATGCAATTTCTTCGGGTTAATTTTTGCATGTTTACGAAGTTTAGAGTTCTGCAGTTTAAGATCTAAATGTGCTGTTAATAATTCATGGTCAGTCAAAGTAAGTTTTCTGGTTCTGACATCTTGCAAACAGCTGCGATACCGAGTTGAGAGTAATACATGGTCCAACATTTTCTTCCGACAATTTTTGTCAAGCGGGTTGAAAGTGTATCTGTGCACAAAACGGTGACGAAACCATGTTCCTCCAATCAGTAGTTTATCCGCATCATAGAGATTCAGTAGTTTTTCTGTGTTATCGCTCTCTTCGCCGAAACCAAAAGGGAATGCATAGATGTTCGTTCTCTTTATTACTTCCCGGCTTTGCATTGAAGTCTCCGATAAGACATTTGCGTTCCCTTTCTCTGAGCCCGTTTGTCAAACTTGTTAGTGTGTTCCAAAAACCTTCCTTTGTTTGAATATCCGCTTCATTTGTCGGCGCATAACAAACAATGACAATCAAATTTGTTCTTTGTTGCACAGCAAATTTGATGTAGCACAAGCGTTCATTCACAGTCACGTTTTCGAATCAAGATTTGCGGTTTTTTTCCAAGATAGATGTGTTCTCGGAAAACCTGGTATTTTCCTGATGGGAAATGACATTTCTGGCAGGAAATTGCAATCTGTGTTATTTCCTGCCATTCTTGGTAATTTCCTTACACGAATTTGGCAATTTTATCGGGAAATATCAAGAATGGTAATTTTCCCGGTTCTCCCGCCAGGATTTACCGTGAATCGTCTCACTGGGTACCCTCTAGTAAACCCTAACATCTATAAACTTGCAATTTTTTTGTTAATTCGAAATTGTTACTGTATAGCTGAAAGAAAAATGTTCACTTTGTCAATAAGATCGTTTGTCAAATTTTCTTTTTTAATGACTAGAGCAAGATCATACCATCTACGGATGAAAATACAAATTATTATTATTGAGCCAATCCTTCATCCTGTCCAACACTAACCAACCAACATTGTCTGGAAAACACTTTATGTTGATTGTGACGTCTTTATATTTTCCTTGTTGACAGGTCTTAACACATTTATTTGGTGAAACAATTGTGCTTTGGAGACATTCTGGAGAACTTTAGTTTCACAAAAAGGATATATTGTTTTATTGTATTTGATTACAAGAGAATAAAATTAAACGTTTCAATTTTTTTTTATTTTTCTTTTAATTCTTCTGAGAAAAAAAACTATAGCAGACTTTGAAAAGTTGGCGTCAAAGTTCACAGGCAATGAGCGTCAAAGTTCACAAACAGTTCAGCGTATTCTATCCACGTATTTTTGTGACGTTGCGAACGCAAAGACAGTTATCTGTTTGGATGTATAATGTTACTTATAAATTATTTGAGTCGTTTTCGTTATGGTGATACGTTATCAAAATAGCACGTTTTATTGTCTACTATTGTCAGTTGGTGCCAACATCAACTTCTAAATTGAATTCATCTTACCATTGGTAATATTTTTGTTTCGGAAAGAATTTTTAATTAACTCTCATTGCGGTAACAACAATTGCATAAATTACCGATGAAAGGACACTTTAAACTACCCCCCCCCCCGAACTCTTACATCGTTTTACCCCCCTTGACAGACCAAAGAGAAGTGAGAGTGGGGGGGGGTTTAAATTGTGTTTTACCCCCTCACTCTTACGCCATTTTACACCCTTGGAAGTTCAATGCAGCCCAAAAAGACGTAAGAGTTTTTAGCTGCATTTTCATAAAAAATCCTCCCATTGCAGCCCCTCTCTTACATCACTTTACCCCCCTTGGCAGCCCAACTGTTACATCATTTTAACCCCTCAATCTTACATTGTTTTATCGCCCATACCTGAAGACTGCCAGTCTTGAAACCACAGCCTCTGTACCCTCAGCTGCGTCGATTTAACCTCCAGACCATCAATGCTTGTCCAACCCTTAACGGTCTATATATATGAATAATGCTTGTTAGAATTACCCCCACTCAACAAATTACCCACTTGCATCATTTTAGCCCCTCAGAACAAATTACCCCCTCACTCTTACACCATTTTACCCCCCTTGGCAGCCTAACTCGTTCATCATTTTACCCTATCTGGACAAATTACCACCACACTCTTACACCATTTTACCCCCTTGGAAGCCCAACTCTTACATCATTAAACTCCCTCTGAACAAACTACCCACTCACTCTTACACCATTTGATCCCCCTTGGCAGCCCGATTCGTACATAAATTTTACCTCCTCTGAACAAATTACCCCCTCACTCTTACACCATTTTACCTTTTGGCAGCCTAACTCTTACATCATTTTACCCTATCTGGACAAATTATCCCCTCACTCTTACACCATTTTACCCCCTTGGAAGCCCAACTCTTACATCATTAAACTCCCTCTGAACAAACTACCCCCTCACGCTTACACCATTTTACCCCCCTTGGCAGCCCGATTCTTACATCATTTTACCCACTCTGAACAAATTACCCCTCACTCTTACACCTTTTTAGCCCCTCAGAACAAATTACCCCCTCACTCTTACACCATTTTACCCCCCTTGGCAGCCCAACTCTTTTATCATTTTACCCTATCTGGACAAATTACCCTCTCACTCATACACCATTTCACCCCCTTGGCAGCCCGATTCGTACATAAATTTTACCTCCTCTGAACAAATTAACCCCCAACTCTTACACCATTTTACCCCTTGTCAGCCCATCTCTTACATCATTTGACCCCCTCTGAACCAATTAACCCCCAACTTTTACACCATTTCAACCCCCTTGGCAGCCCAACTCGTTCATCATTTTACCCTATCTGGACAAATTACCACCACACTCTTACACCATTTTACCCCATTGGAAGCCCAACTCTTACATCATTAAACTCCCTCTGAACAAACTAGCCCCTCACTCTTACACCATTTTACCCCCCTTGGCAGCCCGATTCTTACATCATTTTAACCCCTCTGAACAAATTACCCCCTCACTCTTACACCATTTTACCCCTTGGCAGCCCATCTCTTACATCATTTTACCCCCTCTGAACCAATTAACCCCCAACTCTTACACCATTTCACCCCCCCTGGCAGCCCAACTCTTACATCATTTTACCCCCTCTGAACAAACTAGCCCCTTACTCTTACACCATTTTACCCCTCTTGCACCCCAACTCTTACATCATTTTACCCCCTCTAAACAAATTAACCCCTCACTCTTACACCATTTCACTCCCCTTGGCAGCTCAACTCTTAGCTTATTTTACATCCCTCTGGAAAAATTACCTCCTCACTCTTAGACCATTTTTCCCCTTGGCAGCCTAACTCTTTCATCATTTTACCCTATCTGGACAAATTACCCCCTCACTCTTACAACATTTTACCCCCCTGGAAGCCCACTCTTACATCATTAAACTCCCTCTGAACAAACTACCCCCTCACTCTTACACTATTTTGCCCCCCTTGGCAGCCCGATTCTTACATCATTTTACCCCCTCTGAACAAATTACCTCTCACCCTTACACCATTTTACCCCCTGGAAGCCCAACTCTTACATCATTAAACTCCCTCTGAAAAAACTACCCCCTCACTCTTACACCATTTTACCCCCCTTGGCAGCCCGATTCTTATATCATTTTAACCCCTCTGAACAAATTACCCCCTCACTCTTACACCATTTTACCCCTTGGCAGCCCATCTCTTACATCATTTTACCCCCTCTGAACAAATTAGCCCCTTACTCTTACACCATTTTACCCACCTTGCAGCCCAACTCTTAAATCATTTTACCCCCTCTGAACAAATTACCCCCTCACTCTTACACCATTTTACCCCTTGGCAGGCCAACTCTTACATCATTTTACCCCCTCTGAACCAATTAACCCCCCACTCTTACACGAATTCACCCCTCTTGGCAGCCCAACTCTTACATCATTTTACCCCCTCAGAAAAAATTAGCCCCTTACTCTCACACCATTTTACCCCTCTTGCAGCAAACTCTTACATCATTTTAACCCCTCTGAACAAATTAACCCCTCACTTTTACACCATTTTACCCCTTGGCAGGCCAACTCTTACATCATTTTACCCCCTCTGAACCAATTAAACCCCCACTCTTACACCAATTCACCCCTCTTGGCAGCCCAACTCTTACATCATTTTACCCCCTCAGAAAACATTAGCCCCTTACTCTCACAACATTTTACCCCTCTTGCAGCAAACTCTTACATCATTTTAACCCCTCTGAACAAATTAACCCCTCACTCTTACACCATTTCACTCCCCTTGGCAGCTCAACTCTTAGCTTATTTTACCCCCTCTGGAAAAATTACCTCCTCACTCTTACACCATTTTATCCCCCTTGGCAGCCCAATTCTTTCATCATTTTACCCTATCTGAACAAATTACCCCCTCACTCTTACACCATTTTACCCCTTGGCAGCTCAACTCTTACATCATTTTACCCACTCTGAACCAATTAACCCCCCACTCTTACACCATTTCACCCCCCTTGGAAGCCCAACTCTTACATCATTAAACTCCCTCTGAAAAAACTACCCCCTCACTCTTACACCATTTTACCCCCTTGGCAGCCCGATTCTTACATCATTTTACCCCCTCTGAACAAATTACCCCCTCACTCTTACACCATTTTACCCCTTGGCAGGCCAACTCTTACATCATTTTACCCCCTCTGAACCAATTACCCCCCACTCTTACACCATTTCACCCCCCTTGGTAGCCCAAATCTTACATCATTTTACCCCTCTGAACAAATTAGCCCCTTACTCTTACACCATTTTACCCCTCTTGCAGCCCAACTCTTACATCATTTTACCCCCTCTGGACAAATTAACCCCTCACTCTTACACCATTTTACGCCCCTTCGCAGCCCAACTCTTACCTCCTTTTACCGCTTCTAGACAAATTACCTCCTCACTCTTACACCATTTTACCCCCCTTAGCAGCCCAACTCTTACATCATTTTACCCCCTCTGAACAATATAAACCCCCACTCTTACACCATTTCAACCCCCTTGCTAGCCCAACTCTTACATCATCTTACCCCCTCTGAACAAATTAGCCCCTTACTCTTACACCATTTTACCCCCCTTGCAGCCCAACTCTTAAATCATTCTACCCCCTCTGAACAAATTAACCCCTCACTCTTACACCATTTCACTCCCCTTGGCAGCTCAACTCTTAGCTTATTTTACCCCCTCTGGAGAAATTACCTCCTCACTCTTACACCATTTTATCCCCCTTGGCAGCCCAATTCTTTCATCATTTTACCCTATCTGAACAAATTACCCCCTCACTCTTACACCATTTTACCCCTTGGCAGCTCAACTCTTACATCATTTTACCCCCTCTGAACCAATTAACCCCCCACTCTTACACCATTTCACCCCCCTTGGAAGCCCAACTCTTACATCATTAAACTCCCTCTGAAAAAACTACCCCCTCACTCTTACACCATTTTACCCCCCTTGGCAGCCCGATTCTTACATCATTTTACCCCCTCTGAACAAATTACCCCCTCACTCTTACACCATTTTACCCCTTGGCAGGCCAACTCTTACATCATTTTACCCCCTCTGAACCAATTAACCCCCCACTCTTACACCAATTCACCCCTCTCGGCAGCCCAACTCTTACATCATTTTACCCCCTCAGAAAAAATTAGCCCATTACTCTCACACCATTTTACCCCTCTTGCAGCAAACTCTTACATCATTTTACCCCCTCTGAACAAATTAACCCCTCACTCTTACACCATTTCACTCCCCTTGGCAGCTCAACTCTTAGCTTATTTTACCCCCTCTGGAAAAATTACCTCCTCACTCTTACACCATTTTATCCCCCTTGGCAGCCCAATTCTTTCATCATTTTACCCTATCTGAACAAATTACCCCCTCACTCTTACACCATTTTACCCCTTGGTAGCCCAACTCTTACATCATTTTACCCCCTCAGAACCAATTAACCCCCCACTCTTACACCATTTCACCCCCCTTGGTAGCCCAACTCTTACATCATTTTACCCCCTCTGAACAAATTAGCCCCATACTCTTACACCATTTTACCCCTCTTGCAGCCCAGCTCTTACATCATTTTACCCCCTCTGAACAAATTACCCCCTCACTCTTACACCATTTTACGCCCCTTCGCAGCCCAACTCTTACCTCCTTTTACCGCTTCTAGACAAATTACCTCCTCACTCTTACACCATTTTACCCCCCTTGGCAGCCCAACTCTTACGTCATTTTACCCCCTCTGAACAAAAAAAACCCCCACTTTCCAACCATTTCAACCCCCTTGCTAGCCCAACTCTTACATCATCTTACCCCCTCTGAACAAATTAGCCCCTTACTCTTACACCATTTTACCCCCCTTGCAGCCCAACTCTTAAATCCTTCTACCCCCTCTGAACAAATTAACCCCTCACTCTTACACCATTTCACTCCCCTTGGCAGCTCAACTCTTAGCTTATTTTACCCCCCTCTGGAAAAATTACCTCTTCACTCTTACACCATTTTATCCCCCTTGGCAGCCCATCTCTTACATCATTTTACCCCCTCTGAACAAATTACCCCCTCACTCTTACACCATTTTACGCCCCTTCGCAGCCCAACTCTTACCTCCTTTTACCGCTTCTAGACAAATTACCCCCTCACTCTTACACCATTTTACCCCCCTTGGCAGCCCAACTCTTACATCATTTTACCCCCTCTGAACAATATAAACCCCCACTCTTACACCATTTCAACTCCCTTGGTAGCCCAACTCTTACATCATCTTACCCCCTCTGAACAAATTAGCCCCTTACTCTTACACCATTTTACCCCTCTTGCAGCCCAACTCTTACATCATTTTACCCCCTCTGAATAAATTAACCCCTCACTCTTACACCATTTCACTCCCCTTGGCAGCTCAACTCTTAGCTTATTTTACCCCCCTCTGGAAAAATTACCTCCTCACTCTTACACCATTTTATCCCCCTTGGCAGCCCATCTCTTACATCATTTTACCCCCTCTGAACAAATTACCCCCTCACTCTTACACCATTTTACGCCCCTTCGCAGCCCAACTCTTACCTCCTTTTACCGCTTCTAGACAAATTACCCCCTCACTCTCACACCATTTTACCCCCCTTGGCAGCCCAACTCTTACATCATTTTACCCCCTCTGAACAATATAAACCCCCACTCTTACACCATTTCAACTCCCTTGGTAGCCCAACTCTTACATCATCTTACCCCCTCTGAACAAATTAGCCCCTTACTCTTACACCATTTTACCCCTCTTGCAGCCCAGCTCTTACATCATTTTACCCCCTCTGAACAAATTAACCCCTCACTCTTACACCATTTCACTCCCCTTGGCAGCTCAACTCTTAGCTTATTTTACCCCCCTCTAGAAAAGTTAGCTCCTCACTCTTACACCATTTTATCCCCCTTGGCAGCCCATCTCTTACATCATTTTACCCCCTCTGAACAAATTACCCCCTCACTCTTACACCATTTTACGCCCCTTCGCAGCCCAACTCTTACCTCCTTTTACCGCTTCTAGACAAATTACCTCCTCACTCTTACACCATTTTACCCCCCTTGGCAGCCCAACTCTTACATCATTTTACCCTCTCTGAACAATAAAAACCCCCACTTTTCCACCATTTCAACCCCCTTGCTAGCCCAACTCTTACATCATCTTACCCCCTCTGAACAAATTAGCCCCTTACTCTTACACCATTTTACCCCTCTTGCAGCCCAGCTCTTACATCATTTTACCCCCTCTGAACAAATTAACCCCTCACTCTTACACCATTTCACTCCCCTTGGCAGCTCAACTCTTAGCTTATTTTACCCCCCTCTAGAAAAATTACCTCCTCACTCTTACACCATTTTATCCCCCTTGGCAGCCCATCTCTTACATCATTTTACCCCCTCTGAACAAATTACCCCCTCACTCTTACACAATTTTACGCCCCTTCGCAGCCCAACTCTTACCTCCTTTTACCGCTTCTAGACAAATTACCTCCTCACTCTTACACCATTTTACCTCCCTTGGCAGCCCAACTCTTACATCATTTTACCCTCTCTGAACAATAAAAACCCCCACTTTTCCACCATTTCAACCCCCTTGCTAGCCCAACTCTTACATCATCTTATCCCCTCTGAACAAATTAGCCCCTTACTCTTACACCATTTTACCCCCCTTTCAGCCCAACTCTTAAATCATTCTACCCCCTCTGAACAAATTAACCCCTCACTCTTACACCATTTCACTCCCCTTGGCAGCTCAACTCTTAGCTTATTTTACCCCCCTCTGGAAAAATTACCTCTTCACTCTTACACCATTTTATCCTCCTTGGCAGCCCATCTCTTACATCATTTTACCCCCTCTGAACAAATTACCCCCTCACTCTTACACCATTTTACGCCCCTTCGCAGCCCAACTCTTACCTCCTTTTACCGCTTCTAGACAAATTTCCCCCTCACTCTTACACCATTTTACCCCCCTTGGCAGCCCAAGTCTTACATCATTTTACCCCCTCTGAACAATATAAACCCCCACTCTTACACCATTTCAACTCCCTTGGTAGCCCAACTCTTACATCATCTTACCCCCTCTGAACAAATTAGCCCCTTACTCTTATACCATTTTACCCCTCTTGCAGCCCAACTCTTACATCATTTTACCTCCTCTGAACAAATTAACCCCTCACTCTTACACCATTTCACTCCCCTTGGCAGCTCAACTCTTAGCTTATTTTACCCCCCTCTGGAAAAATTACCTCCTCACTCTTACACCATTTTATCCCCCTTGGCAGCCCATCTCTTACATCATTTTACCCCCTCTGAACAAATTACCCCCTCACTCTTACACCATTTTACGCCCCTTCGCAGCCCAACTCTTACCTCCTTTTACCGCTTCTAGACAAATTACCCCCTCACTCTTACACCATTTTACCCCCCTTGGCAGCCCAACTCTTACATCATTTTACCCCCTCTGAACAATATAAACCCCCACTCTTACACCATTTCAACTCCCTTGGTAGCCCAACTCTTACATCATCTTACCCCCTCTGAACAAATTAGCCCCTTACTCTTACACCATTTTACCCCTCTTGCAGCCCAGCTCTTACATCATTTTACCCCCTCTGAACAAATTAACCCCTCACTCTTACACCATTTCACTCCCCTTGGCAGCTCAACTCTTAGCTTAATTTACCCCCCTCTGGAAAAATTACCTCCTCAATCTTACACCATTTTATCCCCCTTGGCAGCATATCTCTTACATCATTTTACCCCCTCTGAACAAATTACCCCCTCACTCCTACACTATTTTACGCCCCTTCGCAGCCCAACGCATACCCCCTTTAACCGCTTCTAGACAAATTACCCCCTCACTCTTACACCATTTTACCCCCCTTGGCAGCCCAACTCTTACATCATTTTACCGCCTCTGAACAATATAAACCCCCACTCTTACACCATTTCAACCCCCTTGCTAGCCCAACTCTTACATCATCTTACCACCTCTGAACAAATTAACCCCTCACTCTTACACCATTTCACTCCCCTTGGCAACTCAAATCTTAGCTTATTTTACCCCCCTCTGGAAAAATTACCTCCTCACTCTTACACCATTTTATCCCCCTTGGCAGCCCATCTCTTACATCATTTAACCCCCTCTGAACAAATTACCCCCTCACTCTTACACCATTTTACGCCCCTTGGCAGCCCAACTCTTACATCATTTTACCCCCTCTGAACAATATAAACCCCCACTCTTACACCATTTCACCCCCCTTGCTAGCCCAACTCTTACATCATCTTACCCCCTCTGAACAAATTAGCCCCTTACTCTTACACCATTTTACCCCCCTTGCAGCCCAACTCTTAAATCATTTCACCCCCTCTGAACAAATTAACCCCTCACTCTTACACCATTTCACTCCCCTTGGCAGCTCAACTCTTAGCTTATTTTACCCCCCTCTGGAAAAATTACCTCCTCACTCTTACACCATTTTATCCCCCTTGGCAGCCCATCTCTTACATCATTTTACCCCCTCTGAACAAATTACACCCTCACATTTACACCATTTTACGCCCCTTCGCAGCCCAACTCTTACCTCCTTTTACCGCTTCTAGACAAATTACCCCCTCACTCTTACACCATTTTACCCCCCTTGGCAGCCCAACTCTTACATCATTTTACCCCCTCTGAACAATATAAACCCCACTCTTACACCATTTCAAACCCCTTGGTAGCCCAACTCTTACATCATCTTACCCCCTCTGAACAAATTAGCCCCTCACTCTTACACCATTTTACCCCCCTTGGCAGTCCAACTCTTACATCATTTTATGCCTCTGAACAAATTACCCCCTCACTCTTACATCATTTTACCCCCCTTGGCAGCCCAACTCTTACATCATTTTACTCCCTATGAACAAACTACCCCCTCACTCTTACACCATTTTACCCCTTGGCAGCCCAACTCTTACATCATTTTACCCCCTCTGAACCAATTAACCCCCCACTCATACACCATTTCACCCCACTTGGTAGCCCAGCTCTTACAACATGTTACCCCCTATGAACAAATTAGCCCCTTACTCCTACATCATTTTACCCCTCTTGCAGCCCAACTCTTACATCATTTTACCCCCTCTGAACAAATTAACCCCTCACTCTTACGCCATTTAACTCCCCTTGGCAGCTCAAGTCTTAGCGTATTTTATCCCCCTCTGGAAAAATTACCTCCTCACTCTTACACCATTTTATCGCCCTTGGCAGCCAATCTCTTACATCATTGTACCTTCTCTGAACAAATTACCCCCTCACTCCTACACCATTTTACCCCCCTTGGCAGCCCAACTCGTACATCATTTTACCCCCTCTGAAAAAAATAAACCCCCATTCTTACACCTTTTCAACCCCCTTGCTAGCCCAACTCTTACATCATCTTACCCCCTCTGAACAAATTAGCCCCTTACTCTTACACCATTTTACCCCCATTGCAGCCCAACTCTTAAATCATTTTACCCCCTCTGAACAAATTAACCCCTCACTCTTACACCATTTCACTCCCCTTGGCAGCTCAACTCTTAGCTTATTTTACCCCCCTCTGGAAAAATTACCTCCTCACTCTTACACCATTTTATCCCCCTTGGCAGCCCATCTCTTACATCACTTTACCCCCTCTGAACAAATTACCCCCTCACTCTTACACTATTTTACGCCCCTTTGCAGCCCAACTCTTACCTCCTTTTACCGCTTCTAGACAAATCACCCCCTCACTCTTAAACCATTTTACCCCCCTTGGCAGCCCAACTCTTACATCATTTTACCGCCTCTGAACAATATAAACCCCCACTCTTACACCATTTCAACCCCCTTGCTAGCCCAACTCTTACATCATCTTACCCCCTCTGAACAAATTAACCCCTCACTCTTACACCATTTCACTCCCCTTGGCAACTCAAATCTTAGCTTATTTTACCCCCCTCTGGAAAAACTACCTCCTCACTCTTACACCATTTTATCCCCCTTGGCAGCCCATCTCTTACATCATTTTACCCCCTCTGAACAAATTACCCCCTCACTCTTACACCATTTTACGCCCCTTGGCAGCCCAACTCTTACATCATTTTACCCCCTCTGAACAATATAAACCCCCACTCTTACACCATTTCACCCCCTTGCTAGCCCAACTCTTACATCATCTTACCCCCTCTGAACAAATTAGCCCCTTACTCTTACACCATTTTACCCCCCTTGCAGCCCAACTCTTAAATCATTTTACCCCCTCTGAACAAATTAACCCCTCACTCTTACACCATTTCACTCCCCTTGGCAGCTCAACTCTTAGCTTATTCTACCCCCCTCTGGAAAAATTACCTCCTCACTCTTACACCATTTTATCCCCCTTGGCAGCCCATCTCTTACATCATTTTACCCCCTCTGAACAAATTACACCCTCACATTTACACCATTTTACGCCCCTTCGCAGCCCAACTCTTACCTCCTTTTACCGCTTCTAGACAAATTACCCCCTCACTCTTACACCATTTTACCCCCCTTGGCAGCCCAACTCTTACATCATTTTACCCCCTCTGAACAATATAAACCCCACTCTTACACCATTTCAAACCCCTTGGTAGCCCAACTCTTACATAATCTTACCCCCTCTGAACAAATTAGCCCCTCACTCTTACACCATTTTACCCCCCTTGGCAGTCCAACTCTTACATCATTTTACGCCTCTGAACAAATTACCCCCTCACTCTTACATCATTTTACCCCCCTTGGCAGCCCAACTCTTACATCATTTTACTCCCTATGAACAAACGACCCCCTCACTCTTACACCATTTTACCCCTTGGCAGCCCAACTCTTACATCATTTTACCCCCTCTGAACCAATTAACCCCCCACTCATACACCATTTCACCCCACTTGGTAGCCCAGCTCTTACAACATGTTACCCCCTATGAACAAATTAGCCCCTTACTCCTACATCATTTTACCCCTCTTGCAGCCCAACTCTTACATCATTTTACCCCCTCTGAACAAATTAACCCCTCACTCTTACGCCATTTAACTCCCCTTGGCAGCTCAACTCTTAGCTTATTTTATCCCCCTCTGGAAAAATTACCTCCTCACTCTTACACCATTTTATCGCCCTTGGCAGCCCATCTCTTACATCATTGTACCCCCTCTGAACAAATTACCCCCTCACTCCTACACCATTTTACCCCCCTTGGCAGCCCAACTCGTATATCATTTTACCCCCTCTGAACAATATAAACCCCCACTCTTACACCTTTTCAACCCCCTTGCTAGCCCAACTCTTACATCATCTTACCCCCTCTGAACAAATTAGCCCCTTACTCTTAAACCATTTTACCCCCATTGCAGCCCAACTCTTAAATCATTTTACCCTCTCTGAACAAATTAACCCCTCACTCTTACACCATTTCACTCCCCTTGGCAGCTCAACTCTTAGCTTATTTTACCCCCTCTGGAAAAATTACCTCCTCACTCTTACAACATTTTATCCCCCTTGGCAGCCCATCTCTTACATCACTTTACCCCTCTGAACAAATTACCCCCTCACTCTTACACTATTTTACGCCCCTTCGCAGCCCAACTCTTACCTCCTTTTACCGCTTCTAGACAAATCACCCCCTCACTCTTACACCATTTTACCCCCATTGGCAGCCCAACTCTTACATCATTTTACGCCCTCTGAACAAATTAGCCCCTCACTCTTACACCATTTTACCCCCCTTGGCAGTCCAACTCTTACATCATTTTACCCCTCTGAACAAATTACCCCCTCACTCTTACATCATTTTACCCCCCTTGGCAGCCCAACTCTTACATCATTTTACTCCCTCTGAACAAACTATCCCCTCACTTTTACACCATTTTACCCCCCTTGGCAGCCCGATTCTTACATCATTTTACCCCCTCTGAATAAATTACGCCCTCACTCTTAAACCATTTTACCCCTTGGCAGCCCAACTCTTACATCATTTTACCCCCTCTGAACCAATTAACCCCCCACTCTTACACCAATTCACCCCCCTTGGTAGCCCAGCTCTTACATCATTTTACCCCCTCTGAACAAATTAGCCCCTTACTCCTACATCATTTTACCCCTCTTGCAGCCCAACTCTTACATCATTGTACCCCCTCTGAACAAATAAACCCCTCACTCTTACACCATTTAACTCCCCTTGGCAGCTCAACTCTTAGTTTATTTTACCCCCCTCTGGAAAAATTACCTCCTCACTCTTACACCATTTTATCCCCCTTGGCAGCCCATCTCTAACATCATTTTACCCCCTCTGAACAAATTACCCCCTCACTCCTACACTATTTTACGCCCCTTCGCAGCCCAACTCATACCCCCTTTTACCGCTTCTAGACAAGTTACCCCCTCACTATTACATCATTTTACCCCCCTTGGCAGCCCAACTCTTACATCTTTTTACCCCCTCTGAACAATATAAACCCCCACTCTTACACCATTTCAACTCCCTTGGTAGCCCAACTCTTGCATCATCTTACCCCCTCTGAACACATTAGCCCCTCACTCTTACACCATTTTACCCCCCTTGGCAGCCCAACTCTTACATCATTTTACCCCTCTGAACAAATTACCCCCTCACTCTTACATCATTTCACTCCCCTTGGCAGCTCAACTCTTAGCTTATTTTACCCCCCTCTGGAAAAATTTCCTCCTCACTCTTACACCATTTTACGCCCCTTCGCAGCCCAACTCTTACCTCCTTTTACCGCTTCTAGACAAATTACCCCCTCACTCTTACACCATTTTACCCCCCTTGGCAGCCCAACTCTTACATCATTTTACCCCCTCTGAACAATATAAACCCCCACTCTTACACCGTTTCAAACCCCTTGGTAGCCCAACTCTTACATCATCTTACCCCCTCTGAACAAATTAGCCCCTCACTCTTACACCATTTTAACCCCCTTGGCAGTCCAACTCTTACATCATTTTACCCCTCTGAACAAATTACCCCCTCACTCCTACATCATTTTACCCCCCTTGGCAGCCCAACTCTTACACCATTTTACTCCCTCTGAACAAACTACCCCCTCACTCTTACACTATTTTACCCCCCTTGGCAGCCCGATTCTTACATCATTTTACCCCCTCTGAACAAATTACGCCCTCACTCTTACACCATTTTACCCCTTGGCAGCCCAACTCTTACATCATTTTACCCCCTTGGTAGCCCAGCTCTTACATCATTTTACCCCCCCTGAAAAAATTAGCCCCTTACTCCTACATCATTTTACCCCTCTTGCAGCCCAACTCTTACATCATTTTACCCCCTCTGAACAAATTAACCCCTCACTCTTACACCATTTAACTCCCCTTGGCAGCTCAACTCTTAGCTTATTTTACACCCCTCTGAAAAAATTACCGCCTCACTCTTACACCATTTTATCCCCCTTGGCAGCCCATCTCTTACATCATTTTACCCCCTCTGAACAAATTACCCCCTCACTCCTACACTATTTTACGCCCCTTCGCAGCCCAACTCATACCCCCTTTTACCGCTTCTAGACAAATTACCCCCTCACTCTTACACCATTTTACCCCCCTTGGCAGCCCAACTCTTACATCATTTTACCCCCTCTGAACAATATAAACCCCCACTCTTGCACCATTTCAACTCCCTTGGTAGCCCAACTCTTACATCATCTTACCCCCTCTGAATAAATTAGCCCCTCGCTCTTACACCATTTTACCCCCCTTGGCAGCCCAACTCTTACATCCTTTTACCCCTCTGAACAAATTACACCCTCACTCTTACATCATTTTATCCACCTTGGCAGACCAACTCTTACATCATTTTACTCCCTCTGAGCAAACTACACCCTCACTCTTACACCATTTTACCCCCTTGGCAGCCCGATTCTTACATCATTTTACCCCTTCTGAACAAATTACCCCCTCACTCTTACACCATTTTAACCCTTGGCAGCCCAACTCTTACATAATTTTACCCCCTCTGAACCAATTAACCCCCCACTCTTACACCATTTCACCCCCCTTGGTAGCCCAACTCTTACATCATTTTACCCCCTCTGAACAAATTAGCCCCTTACTCCTACACCATTTTACCCCTCTTGCAACCCAACTCTTACATCATTTTACCCCCTCTGAACAAATTAACCCCTCACTCTTACACCATTTCACTCCCCTTGGCAGCTCAACTCTTAGCTTATTTTACCCTACTCTGGAAAAATTACCTCCTCACTCTTACAGCATTTTATCCCCCTTGGAAGCCCATCTCTTACATCATTTTACCCCCTCTGAACATATTACCCCCTCACTCTTACACCATTTTACCCCCCTTGGCAGCCCAACTCTTACATCATTTTACCCCTTCTGAACAATATAAACCCCCACTCTTACACCATTTCAACCCCCTTGGTAGCCCAACTCTTACATCATCTTACCCCCTCTGAACAAATTAGCCCCTTACTCTTACACCATTTTACCCACCTTGCAGCCCAACTCTTAAATCATTTTACCCCCTCTGAACAGATTCAACCCTCACTCTCACACCATTTTACTCCACTTGGCAACTCAACTCTTTGCTCATTTTACCGCCCTCTGGAAAAATTACCTCCTCACTTCTACACTATTTTATACCACTTGGCAGCCCATCTCTTACATCGTTCTACCCCCTCTGAACGATTTAACCCCTCACTCTTACACCATTTTACGCCCCTTGGCAGCCCAACTTTTACATCATTTTACCCCTCTGAACAAATTACCCCCTCACTCTTACGTCATTTTACCCCCCTTGGCAGCCCAACTCTTACATCATTTTACTCCCTCTGAACAAATTACCCCCTCACTCTTACACCATTTTAAGCCCTTGGCAGCCCAACTCTTACCTCATTTTAACGCTTCTGTACAAATTACCCCCTCACTCTTACACCATTTTACGTCCCTTGGCAGCCCAACTCTTACATCATTTTACCCCTCTGAACAAATTACCCCCTCACTCTTACGTCATTTTACCCCCCTTGGCAGCCCAACTCTTACATCATTTTACTCCCTCTGAACAAATTACCCCCTCACTCTTACACCATTTTAAGCCCTTGGCAGCCCAACTCTTACCTCATTTTACCCCATCTGGACAAATTACCCCCTCACTCTTACACCATTTTACCCCCTTGGCAGCCCGATTCTTACATCATTTTACCCCTTCTGAACAAATTACCCCCTCACTTTTACACCATTTTAACCCTTGGCAGCCCAACTCTTACATAATTTTACCCCCTCTGAACCAATTAACCCCCCACTCTTACACCATTTCACCCCCCTTGGTAGCCCAACTCTTACATCATTTTACCCCCTCTGAACAAATTAGCCCCTTACTCCTACACCATTTTACCCCTCTTGCAGCCCAACTCTTACATCATTTTACCCCCTCTGAACAAATTAACCCCTCACTCTTACACCATTTCACTCCCCTTGGCAGCTCAACTCTTAGCTTATTTTACCCTACTCTGGAAAAATTACCTCCTCACTCTTACAGCATTTTATCCCCCTTGGCAGCCCATCTCTTACATCATTTTACCCCCTCTGAACATATTACCCCCTCACTCTTACACCATTTTACCCCCCTTGGCAGCCCAACTCTTACATCATTTTACCCCCTCTGAACAATATAAACCCCCACTCTTACACCATTTCAACCCCCTTGGTAGCCCAACTCTTACATCATCTTACCCCCTCTGAACAAATTAGCCCCTTACTCTTACACCATTTTACCCACCTTGCAGCCCAACTCTTAAATCATTTTACCCCCTCTGAACAGATTCAACCCTCACTCTCACACCATTTTACTCCACTTGGCAACTCAACTCTTAGCTTATTTTACCGCCCTCTGGAAAAATTACCTCCTCACTTCTACACTATTTTATACCACTTGGCAGCCCATCTCTTACATCGTTCTACCCCCTCTGAACGATTTAACCCCTCACTCTTACACCATTTTACGCCCCTTGGCAGCCCAACTCTTACATCATTTTACCCCTCTGAACAAATTACCCCCTCACTCTTACGTCATTTTACCCCCCTTGGCAGCCCAACTCTTACATCATTTTACTCCCTCTGAACAAATTACCCCCTCACTCTTACACCATTTTAAGCCCTTGGCAGCCCAACTCTTACCTCATTTTACCGCTTCTGTACAAATTACCCCCTCACTCTTACACCATTTTACGTCCCTTGGCAGCCCAACTCTTACATCATTTTACCCCTCTGAACAAATTACCCCCTCACTCTCACGTCATTTTACCCCCCTTGGCAGCCCAACTCTTACATCATTTTACTCCCTCTGAACAAATTACCCCCTCACTCTTACACCATTTTAAGCCCTTGGCAGCCCAACTCTTACCTCATTTTACCCCATCTGGACAAATTACCCCCTCACTCTTACACCATTTTACTCCCCTTGGCAGCCCAACTCTTACATGATTTTACCCCCTCTGAACAAATTACCCCTCACTCTTACATCATTTTACCCCCCTTGGCAGCCCAACTCTTACATCATTTTACTCCCTCTGAACAAATTACCCCCTCACTCTTACACCATTTTAAGCCCTTGGCAGCCCACTATTACATGGCAATTTCAGTCAGGGGGGTTAATTCCTAAAAAAAATCCTCCCATTGCTGCCCATTGCAGCCCACTCTTACATGGCATTTTCACTCAGGGGGTTTTAATAACTCTTACATCATTTCACCCCCTCTGAACAAATTGCCCCCACACTCTTACACCATTTTACCCCCCTTGGCAGCCGAACTCTTACATCATTTTACCCCTCTGAACAAATTACCCCCTCACTCTTACATCATTTCACTCCCCTTGGCAGCTCAACTCTTAGCTTATTTTACCCCCCTCTGGAAAAATTACCTCCTCACTCTTACACCATTTTACGCCCCTTCGCAGCCCAACTCTTACCTCCTTTTACCGCTTCTAGACAAATTACCCCCTCACTCTTACACCATTTTACCCCCCTTGGCAGCCCAACTCTTACATCAGTTTACCCCCTCTGAACAATATAAACCCCTACTCTTACACCGTTTCAAACCCCTTGGTAGCCCAACTCTTACATCATCTTACCCCCTCTGAACAAATTAGCCCCTCACTCTTACACCATTTTACCCCCCTTGGCAGTCCAACTCTTACATCATTTTACCCCTCTGAACAAATTACCCCCTCACTCTTACACCATTTTACTCCACTTGGCAACTCAACTCTTAGCTCATTTTACCGCCCTCTGGAAAAATTACCTCCTCACTTCTACACTATTTTATACCACTTGGCAGCCCATCTCTTACATCGTTTTACCCCCTCTGAACGATTTAACCCCTCACTCTTACACCATTTTACGCCCCTTGGCAGCCCAACTCTTACCTCATTTTACCGCTTCTGTACAAACTACCCCCTCACTCTTACACCATTTTACGTCCCTTGGCAGCCCAACTCTTACATCATTTTACCCCTCTGAACAAATTACCCCCTCAGTCTTACGTCATTTTAAGCCCTTGGCAGCCCAACTCTTACCTCATTTTACCCCATCTGGACAAATTACCCCCTCACTCTTACACCATTTTACTCCCCTTGGCAGCCCAACTCTTACATGATTTTACCCCCTCTGAACAAATTACCCCTCACTCTTGCATCATTTTACCCCCCTTGGCAGCCCAACTCTTACATCATTTTACTCCCTCTGAACAAATTACCCCCTCACTCTTACACCATTTTAAGCCCTTGGCAGCCCACTATTACATGGCAATTTCAGTCAGGGGGGGTTAATTCCTAAAACAATCCTCCCATTGCAGCCCATTGCAGCCCACTCTTACATGGCATTTTCACTCAGGGGGTTTTAATAACTCTTACATCATTTCACCCCCTCTGAACAAATTGCCCCCACACTCTTACACCATTTTACCCCCCTTGGCAGCCGAACTCTTACATCATTTTACCCCTCTGAACAAATTACCCCCTCACTCTTACATCATTTCACTCCCCTTGGCAGCTCAACTCTTAGCTTATTTTACCCCCCTCTGGAAAAATTACCTCCTCACTCTTACACCATTTTACGCCCCTTCGCAGCCCAACTCTTACCTCCTTTTACCGCTTCTAGACAAATTACCCCCTCACTCTTACACCATTTTACCCCCCTTGGCAGCCCAACTGTTACATCAGTTTACCCCCTCTGAACAATATAAACCCCCACTCTTACACCGTTTCAAACCCCTTGGTAGCCCAACTCTTACATCATCTTACCCCCTCTGAACAAATTAGCCCCTCACTCTTACACCATTTTACCCCCCTTGGCAGTCCAACTCTTACATCATTTTACCCCTCTGAACAAATTACCCCCTCACTCTTACATCATTTTACCCCCCTTGGCAGCCCAACTCTTACACCATTTTACTCCCTCTGAACAAACTACCCCCTCACTCTTACACTATTTTACCCCCCTTGGCAGCCCGATTCTTACATCATTTTACCCCCTCTGAACAAATTACGCCCTCACTCTTACACCATTTTACCCATTGGCAGCCCAACTCTTACATCATTTTACCCCCTCTGAACCAATTAACCCCCCACTCTTACACCATTTCAGCCCCTTGGTAGCCCAGCTCTTACATCATTTTACCCCCCCTGAAAAAATTAGCCCCTTACTCCTACATCATTTTACCCCTCTTGCAGCCCAACTCTTACATCATTTTACCCCCTCTGAACAAATTAACCCCTCACTCTTACACCATTTAACTCCCCTTGGCAGCTCAACTCTTAGCTTATTTTACATCCCTCTGAAAAAATTACCGCCTCACTCTTACACCATTTTATCCCCCTTGGCAGCCCATCTCTTACATCATTTTACCCCCTCTGAACAAATTAGCCCCTTACTCCTACACCATTTTACCCCTCTTGCAGCCCAACTCTTACATCATTTTACCCCCTCTGAACAAATTAACCCCTCACTCTTACACCATTTTACCCCCCTTGGCAGCCCAACTCTTCATCATTTTACCCCCTCTGAACAAATTAGCCCCTTACTCTTACACCATTTTACCCACCTTGCAGCCCAACTCTTAAATCATTTTACCCCCTCTGAACAGATTCAACCCTCACTCTTACCCCATTTCAACCCCCTTGGTAGCCCAACTCTTACATCATCTTACCCCCTCTGAACAATATAAACCCCCACTCTTACACCATTTCAACCCCCTTGGTAGCCCAACTCTTACATCATCTTACCCCCTCTGAACAAATTAGCCCCTTACTCTTACACCATTTTACCCACCTTGCAGCCCAACTCTTAAATCATTTTACCCCCTCTGAACAGATTCAACCCTCACTCTTACACCATTTTACTCCCCTTGGCAACTCAACTCTTAGCTCATTTTACCGCCCTCTGGAAAAATTACCTCCTCAATTCTACACTATTTTATACCACTTGGCAGCCCATCTCTTACATCGTTTTACCCCCTCTGAACGATTTAACCCCTCACTCTTACACCATTTTACGCCCCTTGGCAGCCCAACTCTTACCTCATTTTACCGCTTCTGTACAAATTACCCCCTCACTCTTACACCATTTTACCTCCCTTGGCAGCCCAACTCTTACATCATTTTACCCCCTCTGAACAATATAAACCCCCACTCTTACACCATTTCAACCCCCTTGGTAGCCCAACTCTTACATCATCTTACCCCCTCTGAACAAATTAGCCCCTTACTCTTACACCATTTTACCCACCTTGCAGCCCAACTCTTAAATCATTTTACCCCCTCTGAACAGATTCAACCCTCACTCTTACACCATTTTACTCCCCTTGGCAGCTCAACTCTTAGCTTATTTTACCCTACTCTGGAAAAATTACCTCCTCATTCTTACAGCATTTTATCCCCCTTGGCAGCCCATCTCTTACATCATTTAACCCCCTCTGAACAAATTACCCCCTCACTCTTACACCATTTTACCCCCCTTGGCAGCCCAACTCTTACATCATTTTACCCCCTCTGAACAATATAAACCCCCACTCTTACACCATTTCAACCCCCTTGGTAGCCCAACTCTTACATCATCTTACCCCCTCTGAAAAAATTAGCCCCTTACCCTTACACCATTTTACCCACCTTGCAGCCCAACTCTTAAATCATTTTATCCCCTCTGAACAGATTCAACCCTCACTCTTACACCATTTTACTCCCCTTGGCAACTCAACTCTTAGCTCATTTTACCGCCCTCTGGAAAAATTACCTCCTCACTTCTACACTATTTTATACCACTTGGCAGCCCATCTCTTACATCGTTTTACCCCCTCTGAACGATTTAACCCCTCACTCTTACACCATTTTACGCCCCTTGGCAGCCCAACTCTTACCTCATTTTACCGCTTCTGTACAAATTACCCCCTCACTCTTACACCATTTTACCTCCCTTGGCAGCCCAACTCTTACATCATTTTACCCCCTCTGAACAATATAAACCCCCACTCTTACACCATTTCAACCCCCTTGGTAGCCCAACTCTTACATCATCTCACCCCCTCTGAACAAATTAGCCCCTTACTCTTACACCATTTTACCCACCTTGCAGCCCAACTCATAAATCATTTTACCCCCTCTGAACAGATTCAACCCTCACTCTTACACCATTTTACTCCCCTTGGCAGCTCAACTCTTAGCTTATTTTACCCTACTCTGGAAAAATTACCTCCTCACTCTTACAGCATTTTATCCCCCTTGGCAGCCCATCTCTTACATCATTTTACCCCCTCTGAACAAATTACCCCCTCACTCTTACACCATTTTACCCCCCTTGGCAGCCCAACTCTTACATCATTTTACCCCCTCTGAACAATATAAACCCCCACTCTTACACCATTTCAACCCCCTTGGTAGCCCAACTCTTACATCATCTTACCCCCTCTGAACAAATTAGCCCCTTACTCTTACACCATTTTACCCACCTTGCAGCCCAACTCTTAAATCATTTTACCCCCTCTGAACAGATTCAACCCTCACTCTTACACCATTTTACTCCCCTTGGCAACTCAACTCTTAGCTCATTTTACCGCCCTCTGGAAAAATTACCTCCTCACTTCTTCACTATTTTATACCACTTGGCAGCCCATCTCTTACATCGTTTTACCCCCTCTGAACGATTTAACCCCTCACTCTTACACCATTTTACGCCCCTTGGCAGCCCAACTCTTACCTCATTTTACCGCTTCTGTACAAATTACCCCCTCACTCTTACACCATTTTACCTCCCTTGGCAGCCCAACTCTTACATCATTTTACCCCCTCTGAACAATATAAACCCCCACTCTTACACCATTTCAACCCCCTTGGTAGCCCAACTCTTACATCATCTTACCCCCTCTAAACAAATTAGCCCCTTACTCTTACACCATTTACCCACCTTGCAGCCCAACTCTTAAATCATTTTACCCCTTCTGAACAGATTCAACCCTCACTCTTACACCATTTTACTCCCCTTGGCAGCTCAACTCTTAGCTTATTTTACCCTACTCTGGAAAAATTACCTCCTCACTCTTATAGCATTTTATCCCCCTTGGCAGCCCATCTCTTACATCATTTTACCCCCTCTGAACAAATTACCCCCTCACTCTTACACCATTTTACCCCCCTTGGCAGCCCAACTCTTACATCATTTTACCCCCTCTGAACAATATAAACCCCCACTCTTACACCATTTCAACCCCCTTGGTAGCCCAACTCTTACATCATCTTACCCCCTCTGAACAAATTAGCCCCTTACTCTTACACCATTTTACCCACCTTGCAGCCCAACTCTTAAATCATTTTACCCCCTCTGAACAGATTCAACCCTCACTCTTACACCATTTTACTCCCCTTGGCAACTCAACTCTTAGCTCATTTTACCGCCCTCTGGAAAAAATACCTCCTCACTTCTACACTATTTTATACCACTTGGCAGCCCATCTCTTACATCGTTTTACCCCCTCTGAACGATTTAACCCCTCACTCTTACACCATTTTACGCCCCTTGGCAGCCCAACTCTTACCTCATTTTACCGCTTCTGTACAAATTACCCCCTCACTCTTACACCATTTTACCTCCCTTGGCAGCCCAACTCTTACATCATTTTACCCCTCTGAACAAATTACCCCCTCACTCTTACGTCATTTTACCCCCCTTGGCAGCCCAACTCTTACATCATTTTACTCCCTCTGAACAAATTACCCCCTCACTCTTACACCATTTTAAGCCCTTGGCAGCCCAACTCTTACCTCATTTTACCCCATCTGGACAAATTACCCCCTCACTCTTACACCATTTTACTCCCCTTGGCAGCCCAACTCTTACATGATTTTACCCCCTCTGAACAAATTACCCCTCACTCTTACATCATTTTACCCCCCTTGGCAGCCCAACTCTTACATCATTTTACTCCCTCTGAACAAATTACCCCCTCACTCTTACACCATTTTAAGCCCTTGGCAGCCCACTATTACATGGCAATTTCAGTCAGGGGGGGGGGGGTTAATTCCTAAAAAAGTCCTCCCATTGCAGCCCCTTGCAGCCCACTCTTACGTGGCATTTTCACTCAGGGGGTTTTAATAACTCTTACATCATTTCACCCCCTCTGAACAAATTGCCCCCACACTCTTACATCAATTTACCCCCCATAGACAAATTACCCCCCCCCCCCAGTCTTACAACAAAATGGGAGGATTTCAGGGAGGACATTCGACCCGGGAGTTGACTAATATTCCATGTAGTTTTCTCCTAACTCAAACGTGACCTGTTCTTTGTAATCAAACAATGATTTTATTTCTATATTTCTATCAGTCATTAATTTTCATTGTAAATTGTTCAATGATCTCGTGGAACACTAAAGAGCGGTTTTTTAGAATTTTTCAATGAAATCACTACCAAAAGTATAAAAAACTTTGGGCCCAAAATTTAGTTCTTGATGATGAACCTTATTGAATTACAATCATTTAAAAAGACTTTTATCATTCCAATTTGAACAGTTTTTTACAAGTGGAAATCAGCTGAATCTGTCTCTCGAATTCTCTGCAGACAGATATCATAAGATACTGTGTAATATCTTATAATAAACTTAATAAAGTCTATTAAACTTTATCAAAATATTATCTTCATCAACGTATTATCTCTGTGTAGCATCTTGATCTGGGTTGTTAAGATAACACTACGGTGAATGTGAAAATAAATTCTCGTACAATTCCAGTTAAAAAATTTTTTTATCCCACTCAGGGTATGTTTACCCGTACGAATCCCCAATAAATCAGTACTACGCAAGTCTAAATGCAAGTCTTACATTGTTTTTCAGCACTGGCCAAGTCTTAATAGATTTCATACAAGTCTCGGTCACGACTTGCGTAACACTTGCAACGTGATTCCAAAGTCAAAATCAACTTTTCAAAACATTTTGAGTGAAAGTTTTGATTTTGGAAAGATTTTGTAACGTGCCATGATTTCGGGGTTAACCTTTACCCTATTTTTGCCATTTCGTTCAGCTAATTTAGACGTTTTTTTTTGCTAATTTTGACGTTTTCGCGGTTTTTTTTCACTTTCTTTGGCTATTTTTTGATGTTTTTTCCGGCTATTGTTGACTGCCAAGACTTCGATTGATTTGCCAAGTCTTGGCCAGGACTTGTACAAGACTGACGAATCTAAAATGTATTATGATCGTAGCTCTGAATCAGTACTGATACCTATATTTTGCAATTAGACTTGCCCAGTACTGCTATTGACTTGGCGTTAAGTACGGGTACTAAGTTCGAGGGGGTGTACGTTAGATGACCAGCAAACTGGAGTGGAGGGGAAAACCCGAATTCTCAACTGAGGTCTGATAGAAACCAAACTGTACATTTAATTAAATGATAGATTTATCTTAATTCAACCACACTTTTGCCCCCACCCCCCCCCCCCCCCCCCGTGCCCTTAGTGACTTTCATCAACCCCGGTTTCAAGTTATTTGTTTTCAGACAGATGTCCAGACTTTTCTTTTGGCAGAAACGATCGGGAAATAGCAGTTTTGGTCGCCGTTCCTCAAACTGGACTCATATGTACCACTTGTCCGGTTGTAATAAAACTTTTGGATCTACTTTGCCCCCCCCCAGTGTTTTTTATACCCCTCAGTTACAAAATATTTATTGCGATAAAGCGCGTTACTATGTCAAACAATTCTACGTACTATATCAAAAATTACTTCTTCAGCTATGTCAAAAATTAGCACCTGCGACTGTGGGGGCGTAAAAAATATATGCGGACTAAGATGGAGGGAAGGGGGGATAATAGATCCAAATATTGATATGTACTTGTATGCTCTGCAGAAGTTGATTCTTTTCCCTTTTTTGCATAAATTTCGCCCAACCAAGAGGGTGGAGATTTAACTAATCTTTTGAAGTCTTTTCATAAGTGGGGTCTAGAACTAGATGGGCTCGTGAAATAAAATGAAAACATCAACATTTTCTTATACCTCGTATAAAGCCTTTATCCATCAGTAGCGTCGTAACATTTTCACAGGCCAAGAAATTCGTATCCACAAACACATTACACGAAGCCGAACCGTCCCGAACTAAACTGAAGTCAACATCAGTAAGGTCAAAGGTCAAGTTTGGGTTCAAACCCACACCACAGAAGGAAATTTCGGGACAATGAAATCCAAAAAGTCCGCCGCGTCTCGAAAGATGAAGACTGCAGACTGCCGAACTTTTGGTGACAAATTTCTGTTGAAGTAAATTTACGAAAGTTTTACTTGGGATTAAAATTTCATCGCATTGTTTCACCGAGCAACTGAAAATTTGGACAACGCACTGATTTAAAGCGAAGACAAAACAAAATTGATGTAAAAAATGAAACATTTCTTTGTTGAAACATAAGTTAGAGCTATTGTAGATTGCTAAGAAAATTATTAAAATGTTATAACCAACAACATGTAGATTATTTCTGGGGAATATTGAACTTTGCTGTTTAAATCGTCTTCTTAGTATTTTCTCATTTGAACTCTTCGCGATAGTGAAATTTATGTAGCATCAATAATAAACTATATTTTTTTTGTTCCTAAGTTTCGAATCAAAATTCTCTTGTGTAAACATTTATATGAAAATATTCGTTTGATCATCTGTTTTGACAAGAATACATTTATATTAGACGTAATTGGAATGCGATGTCAAAAATTTTCGGAGAAAAGGTCTGGATTCATAAATAAATAGTGCGTGAGTTTGATCTCCAATACAAAACCAAATCAACGAGATGATTGAGTAATTTCGCTACAAAGGATTTACAAACGAACAAATTATAATGTTTTATTATAGGATAATTTACTATAATGTATTGTTTTAAGCACCAATAAGCTTCTAAAAACAACTAATAACAATAACTAATGGTAGGTACCAAGTAACTACCGAAACAAAAAATTACTGCTTTACACAAAAAACCTATCCTAAAAACATTCTTGAAACAGTAACAATAGCAACGATAAACTTAAGAAAAAATCAACACGACAAAATTTGGAATTATTAATAGCATGCGAGTGGGGGCTTGTAGATAATAGTTTACATTTCTTCTAATGCACCAGGCTTGACCACCATAAACTTTTCTTGCCAACCATATCCAAGCCTTATATGGAGTTTATGGTAATTTGGCAACCAGATAGCTGACCATGGAAAAAAAACAACGTTGCTCAAAAAACTCTTAAAACACCCATGCTTTGCACTCTGAGTGGAGAAAAACTAATCAAGACACTTGAAAAAAATGAAGCTCATGGTATCTTGGGAACAATATCCGAGACCATACATATTTATGGTTCTACGAAAAACCACAAAAGTTAGTCAAAAAATACAAAAAATACGGAGAACATTAAAAATTACAAATTCTGACTACATTAAGCCTTCGAAGAAGCAAATTCGGATAGTTTAATTTTTTATTGCTTAACAACCGTAACCAAGACCATAAATATCTATTTATTATCAAAGTTTTTTAAAAAAATAAACAAAGTTACAGAAAAAATTTTTGGGAACAAACAAACAACTTGTGACTACATTAAAACTTCGAAAAAGCAAATTCAGTTCGTTTAATTCTTTTCGTGGCAACCATATACATTTAGGAACCATAGAAGAAATGCGAGAACCATGTAATATACCTGAGTCTTGCGAGAACCATGGAGATGTATATGAACCATTTAGTAACAATTTAGGTATCATGTAAGAACCATGTATGGATCATGCAAGATTCTTGTAGAATTCAAGTATGGATCATGCAAGAGCCATGTAAGAACAATGTATGCATAATATGAGAACCATATATGGACCATTTAAGAACCATGTATGAATCTTGTAAGAACCATGTTTGTACCATGTAAGCAACATATAAGAACCATATATGGACCATAAAAGAACCATATAAGGAGCAAACAAGAACCAAGTAAAAATAAAATATGGTACTAATATACCATAAGCCAAGTAGTCGTGAAAAGCGCTTGAAGCTGAAACTGCTGTAAAAACATTGTATGGGCATTGAAATGTGCATACCAGATTCCTGGATACCATATGAGAATCTTATATGGAAATCTTCGCAACCATAGCATGATCATCGAAGAAAATTTAGTTTTCCGGTTTTTTTTTCAAATCATAAAAACTGAAATTATTTTCCTCTGAAAACGCTTTCTTTTTACAAGGCAAATGTAGAACTTTCAAATTGTCAAAGTAACGCAATATTGCGTCCATTGGCTTTCTAAAAACAAGAGGAGCAAATAAACATCTTGGGTCTAAACTTAAGGCCAAAAAATTAGAGCATCTGACCGAATAATACAAAGAATGTGCAATGTACACGGGTATTAGAGTAAAAAGGACCCTCCACATTGAGTTTTTTCAGAGTCTGTCAATATGTGCATTGATCGCAATGTTTTTACATAGCACCACAGAAATGAGATTAAAACGGAAGCGGTTTGATTCTTTTAAAATTTTCGGTTTCTTTTCCGTTTGTGACATCACCCTCAGTACTTAAACCCCCCCCCCCCTCAAACACACAGCACTTGTCATTACGTGGCAAATCATTATGTGATAATATGGCACGTGACACCCGCTGAGCTGGAGGGCACAAATGGAAAAGATCCAAATTTTGATGCAAAATAGTGTTTATGAAGTGCAGAGGGCATCGTTTCTTAAGTCTCTGTAATTCCTCTCGATTAAAGTTTTAAAAATCGGATCTTTGCCTGTAAATGGATGTAGCTTCTCTTCCAGTGTTCCACTTCGAGATGCCTATTTTTTTCAAATTATTTGATCTTTTGAATACGACTGCGGTTTTTCATATACATTTTTGCACTTTGAAAGACTTAAAACAAATTTCGACTGTCAAAGATTGTCTTTTATATACTCTATTTTGTAAATACATAGTTTGTTTACAACGTCAAAAACATTCACCAAAAAATCGAGCTGTCAGCTGTCATTCATTTCTTTTCCAAAGACCGAAAACCGGAGTCAATATAATAACTAAAATTGTGCTTACAGTTTAGGTTACCTTCATGTCTGCATGTGAAGTCATTTTAGATAACATATTAGTCCATGCTAGAAATGATCAAACATTCTGGTTAATAGTCCCTCGGTAAAACTGAAGAAAGGGCACAAAACTGAGGCTGCTAAAACCAAACCCACCATGAAATATTTGCACGTCACAATAGTTGCTGAACATGTCACAATAGAAGCTTGCTGAAAAAAAAGCTAAATCGATCATTGATTGTTTTTCTGCACATTAACATCTCAGTATTTAAGTATATTTTTGCCCAAAACATTGAATTTTTAGCGCTTTACATTTTTTCTGAAAGCTTATGTATAGGTTAGCTAACTCTAAAATACTGGTGAAATTAATTGGCATTCATTGACAACCGCGTAGAAGTTTGACAAGTAAAACTGAAATTTGAAGCGAGGTCAACTGAGTCGCGTTTACTTGCTTGAAAGTCTGGCACTGTGTATGAGTAAAACTGGCCCTCTACACTGTAGATATTCATAAATTGCTCCTGAGTGCTGCAATTACAAGAAACTGAGAAATGAGAGACCTCGAGGCAACAAATAACTTAAATATCTCATTGTAAAGAGGTAGCAAAATCTTAAACGGAGGTAATTATCTATTTCTCTATATAAAATACAAAAAAAATAAAAGGTAGTTGAATATATATATATATATATATATATATATATATATATATATATATATATATATATATATATATATATATATATATATATATATATATATATATATATATATATATATATAT
>NW_027453467.1:0-15920 GCF_964194025.1 Convolutriloba macropyga | reverse complement strand
AAGAGTGACACTGAGAATGCCACCGCTAAGGAGCCCTTGAGCTCAGCTCCCACAGACCGGAGACGGAACCTCTGGAAGCCCACCTTGGCACCACAAATCCGCCGGCAAAGATACAAAGCAGCGTGCTGTTAGGGTGTCCCTGCCACGACCTCGTGGGGGAAGGCCAGCGAAAACTGCAGGCGACAGTGTGCATCGCATGCAAAGCCATGGCCGGCAGTGGATGCTGCCGGGGCACACAGGAGTACACAAGGCGCCGGGGCGACGACGTACCTCCGTGCTGCCCCACGGCTGTGGAAAGGACGGCAGACACCGGTGCGGCACCAAGGAAGCGGGAAACAGGCAGCGGCACATCAGTCCTTACGTCCGTTTGGCTTGACACAGCAACCGAGCAGCAGCACAGCAGCACGTACAGAGACCTCTATCTATCCCTCTGTCCCTCCCTATCCCTGTCCCTGTCCTCCTGTCTCTCTGCCGGCTGGCCCATGTCTCTCTATCCGCCACGCCGTCAGGCCGTCGAGTAATCGATTCATTTGAAAGCTCAGCTGGCACCCAATCCGTGCACGTGAATCGCCTCATCTCAGCCCCGCTGCTGCCCTAGTCCCCGTGACACAGTCTACCATGGCTTCCCCTTGCATGCTGATCTCACCAACTGAGGCTGCACATGGAAGCCCTGAGCATCCTGTCTGCCTCTCAGTTTTCCTCTCCAGAGCACTCGCGGGCATCGCTATTGGATGTGATGGAAGGGTGAGACAGACGCAGGGAGTGTGGCAGCGGCTGGCGGCCGGGGGGAAGGGGGAAGCGGGGAGGGGGGTCGAACTGTTGTCGTTGTTGTACCATCCAGGTGTTGGAGGATAGCTCTGCCCAGAGCTCCCATGTGGATGAGCCCTCCGGGGGGTGCACCGGTGGGCTGTCGGATTCCGACGTCACATACACCCTGGGCTCGCCCTCTGTGAGATCTCCTGCCGGCCTGTAGAATAGGTTCTCCACCCTGGATCAAAGCAACGGACCTCAGGGGTTCAAGCCAAAGGGGTCGGAGCAAAGGCACGGACGAGGACAACAGAGAGAGAACCGCGAGACGATAGAAGAAGGAGAAGAGCAGGACGGAGGAAGCAGAGGGTAGAGGGGGGGGGGGGGGGGGGAGCAGCGGCGCGAAGGAGTGCCATGAGGGGTGGAAGCGCTGGAGGCGTTTTGCGAAATCCAATGGGATCCGGGAGGGGCAGGGTGCAGAGGAGGGCGAGGCCTGGGCCAGGGCAACCGGGAGGATGGAAAGGTTGAGGGTGGAGAAAGGGGGCGGCAGGGAGGCAAGCAGCGAAGGGAAACAGGGCCAAGTAGCGAGGGAGGGCTTGAGAGGGGGTGGAGGGGGGCGCAGCATGGCGGAAGATGTGGTGGGCAGAATGATGAGGCCAGGCGGTACGGGAGGGGTGTCATGGGCCGTGGCTATTACTTGTAGCGTTGCCCGTCCAGGATGCCCATGATCTCTGCTGTCTTGCCAGCAATGACCTGCCCGCCCGTGGTCACCTCGTCGGTGCTGTCCAGCATCACCTGCCAGGTCTCCTGTGCGTCCCTGACCTTGGTCCCCAACCACGCGGTCACTTCCTCCCGCCACGTCTCAAGATCCGCCCCTGAAGAGAAGGCACGGCTCCCTCAGATCAGCATGAGCTGCAGACATCTCTGTAACTTTCAGAGAGTGGGAGTGTTGCTTTGCGGCACGGCTTTGTTGGGAGGAGGACGTGTGGGCTCAGAGGGTGCGTGTGTGTGTGTGTGGGGGGGGGGGGGGGTCAACAACTGTAGCCCCGACTAAGTACGGGTAGGCGCAGGACACCTGCCTTCTGCTGGCAGCTGATCGAGACTTGCTGTTGTGTCCGTAGAGGAAGCGGTTCGCATCCATGCGGGCCCTGCCTCGGGACTCTGCCTGTTGCCAGCAGCAGGACGCAGCAGCCGGCGGACTCTCCGAGAGCCGAGGGTGTCACCACCCTGAGGAGTGGACGAGGAAGTGGCAAATGCAGCGGTGGATCAGCCCAGGGCGGCTCTGTCAGGGAAGGGAGCCTCGGCAGCCAACATATGCAATTCGCCTCGACAACGAGGAGCACAGCTGGAGGATGATGTGTGTTCGGCAGCGAAGGCTGGGAGGCGGTGCTGCAAGCAGGTGGGGAGTTGGGGGGGAGGTGGGGGCGGACCTTGGCAGCATAGAGGAAGGGTGTGAAGCCCCAGCTATTCGTGGAGTCGACGCTCGCTCCGGCTTGGAGAAGCGTTTCGACCACTGCCACCTGTGCCCCATCCGTGCAACATCGGCTCACCGCGCACCGGCAGGCAGAGTGACAGGGGGCTGGGGGGACACAGCGTGGGTTGGAAGCTGGGGAGGACACGCAGTGCTGAGCCAGCTTACCTTCTTCTTCTCTGCGGCGTGCATGAGCGGCGTGGATCCATACCGATCCCTGGCATCGACCGGGACGCCCGACTCTATGAGCTCCTTCACTCGCTTGGTGTTGCCCCTCCTGCATGGGCAAAACGGCCATGTCCCAGAGTTACGCAACACGTGCTGACATTCGGATCTGCTCCCCAGCGCTGTGGGAAGCTGCAGGCACAGCAACGGCTGAGGAGGTGCCACCCATGATAGACATGTCCTGTCCGGTGCCGGGGGTTGTGAACATGACCCAGGGGAGCTGGAAGGAGGCATGGCGGCAGCAGAAATGTAGTGGCATGTGCTGCTGCTGAAGACCGGTGAGGGGGTTTGGCAGACAGACAGCGGGACAGGCCTGGGACACACACACGCACGTTGTGCTTTGCGTTGAAGTCGGGAGGGTGTGGCGATGAGAGGGAGAGGAGGAGGAAGGAGGGCGGGCGGGCGGCACGGACCTGGCTGCTCGGTGCAACGGGGGTAGTGGCTTCCATAGCTGTCCAAAGGACCACTGGTCAGATTGGCCAGTCCGATTCTGACACAGCACGCCAGCCGGCCTGTGTCTGACAACGCGCAGCGGGGGATGCATTCCTACACGTGTTCCCCTGTTCAACGCTGATACGTTTGATCCAAAGGCCTTTGCCAGCACCCATTGCGACTTCGTAGCCGGTGTGGAACCTCGCGCGATCTGGTGGGCGGACAGACGCCGGGAAGGCACGTGTGAAGCTGAAGCCATCCCCAGTTTCATGAGCGTCCCGGAGATAGATTGGTGATTGCCGCAGGGGGGCTGGCTATGGCTGTCGACGCTTCAAGTGCGCTTCTCACTAACGCTTTGCGAACCGGCCGATCGCAATTCTCGGCTTTCTGACGCACGCTGGCGATTTTTTTGCTCTCCCGTCAAGTACGGCCGATCATTTTTTTCCGCTGCCGCTCAGGGCCGATCGATCGATCATGATTCATGCCTGCAGCCAATTAAAACTTCGTCCGGGCGACGATCGGGTCGATACTCGATACTCGCGGTACCCACTAGGTAGTAGTACAAACTACAATACTCTACTCTAGTACTAGCACCTTCTCGCGGGGGTGAAAAAAAAAACCAAAAACGAGCCTCCTACCTGGCTTCTTAATTTCAATTAACTGCCTACATGGCTCATGAGGCAGGGAGACTCAGAAGTACAACTTTGTCAGCTGTCAGCTTCTTTTACTCCGAGGGATATTGACAATATCGTCTATATATACGGCTATACGTACCAACCGAGCTAGTAGCTCCCAGGTATTGGACGTAGGTGATGGAGGCCTCTAGGTACGTAGGTAGGTAGGGTGCCCAGAGGCCAGGTACCTACGTATTATTTTAATTACCAAATCCTGCATGTGGCCGCAGGATCGATCGCTGCGCATGTGGACTCTGGCCGCGCGAGGCACGCATAAGGATACTCGCGTACTCGTACAATAAATATCCTGGATAGATCTAGGAGCAGGAGGGGCTCCTGCCTCTAGGTACCTACGTCCTACCTACCCTCCTACCATAGCCAGGAGGAGGCGAGGAGCTTCTACCCAGTACCCCATATCGTTACCTCCCCTACGCGAGTACTAGCAGGAGGTACTAGTATCGCTACTGTACTCGTACTCATAGATAGACGTACTATCTACGGTCACCTTGCGGATTCGGCTCCGGATCTGTCCCAACATATGCATAATTCACGCGAACCAGAGTAGCGCTAGGTGACAAGGTAATTACATATGTAAAGAGCAGCCACACAGCTAGGAAGGATCTCCCCACTGGCCTTACAGTAATACTTACCTAGTCGCTAGACCTAGCTAGCAATATCGCTACGTGCTGCACAATTTGCACCGGTTGTGATCGCTATCTACGTTCCTTCGGCTGTGCGCTCGCACAGTGGCGTTCTAGAGATACGCACACAGCAGTTCAGCTCACAGGGAAACCCAGAACAGAATCAGAGGCATACATGCGGCTGCGGTTGCGGCAAGTTGGGGCGGCGGCGGCCTCCACGGCTCGGGTGGAGGTCGAGGCGGGCGCACGGTACAGCGACCTTGCGGAAGCGGCTTCCGAGGCCCTGGCGGTCCCGCTGCCGCGAGTTAAGCTGTCTCTCAACAAAAAGGTCGGTTTTCAATGGCGGCAGGAAACCATTCAATCGTCACGAAAGTGCACAAGTGGCTGTCCATCCCGCCCTCTTCACTCACCCGTTCTATCGCAATCTTTCCCTACTCAAAACTGCACCCGCAGTTCGCCCACCGCTGGCCTCGCTTACTCTGCCGTCCTCTCGAACATGAATCCGCTCCAGCAGCTCCCACCTGGCTCCCTCACCTTCCCCTGGACCTCCCTGTCTAATCTACCTCCCTTCCTCTCCCCCTCCGCAAAGGTTCATGCTCGACCTTGCCTCCCCCTCATTCCTCCCCTGGACCTGTTGTTCAAGCTCTGTGCTCTCTAAGTGCGACGGTGATTCTGTGGTACTCGCGCCCCCTTTACCTTGTTGGCAGACTCCCATAGAGGGAGATGAAACCGACTCACTGAGCACCCTTGGAGTCTGCAACGGAGACCTGGTGTGGGTGCTCCCCTCAGATGGCCCTGGCGGTAGTGTTGAAGGCAGCGCTCCCTCCACATCCGGCCCTTTGCCAATGGAGGCATCAGCCAGCGACCCGCCATCAGAGGTTTCTGTTGCGGCAGCACAGGCTGCGGGGAGCGAGGGTGGCTCCTTGGGGGGCCCACAGGCGCAGGGAGCAAGCAGTAGCCCCCGCCAGGCAGAAGAATCAGGCCCGGCCCCCGAGCCACCACCGGCAGCGCTGGCCGGTGGACTCCGGGACGGTGAGGACGACGGCATGGACGTTGATCCCACGATTGCCGGAGGGCCCTCTGACATGCACGAGGAAGAGGGCCGGGAAAGAGAGGAGGACGAGGCGATGCTTGCTGCCGCTGCAGCCACTGAACCGCAGCTTCCAAGCCACCTCCAGCGGGTGCTGCATGCCAATCGCTGGGAATCACAGCACGAGAGTGCAGAAGCTGTCGCCACGGCTGATTCCCCACACAAACTCGTCGAGCTCGTCCTGCACGCCGCATTCCTGGAGAGTGGCTTTATCCTCTGTGGAGCTGACCAGGTGCACCGCATTTTTATTGCCTCCTGTACCCCCTGTCGCTCCCGTCCCCTCCACCAAGTCATTGTGAACTGCTGCCTCCCTCTGATGCCCCGCGTGCTCTCCTGCAAACTCTCTCGCCTCCGCCCCTCCCCCCCATGCAAAGCATTCATGTCAGCCTTCCAACCCCAGCTGTGGTCGTGCCCCAGCCTGCTCCGTCATGCACACATCCCTCTACTCACCCGCTGGGTGCCGCCTCTTGCCGTCCCTCCTTGGCTGCCAGGGCGCCGTGGCAGCCCTGCCCCCCTCCAACGGCTCAATCCTCGACCTCTCGTACGCGCTGCCCAGTGCCGCAGCTGTAGTGGCGCGGGTGCGGTGCAGCGTGATGGGGCAACACCTGGTCGTTTATGCACAACCGCCACCGCTGGCAGAGGGCCCTCCAAGCCAAACTCTATGCCTCTCAATCGATGTCACAGCGCATGTGACCGCTGCCGAGGGTACAGCCTCCTCTTCCCCTGCCAATCCCCCACATCCTGCACCTCTCATTCATCCTCCTGTTGCCCCCCCCCCCCTTCCCTGCCTTCTTTTCTTCTTGTTGTCTTCTCTTCTTGCTGTTCTTACCCCAATCCCTACGCCTTGCATCACCCCTTGCCCCTCCCAACTCCCCCCCCCCCCCCCCCCCTATCTTCCCTGCCTCCCCATGGCCACTGCCCCTCTCCCAGGCACTCTCTTCATAGAGAACAGCATGCAGTCAAGTTGAGGACCACAGAGACGAACTTTCTGACAGAGCACAAGGGCAAACAGACTGACTGACACACATACACACACACACACACATTTCTGGGAATGGCGGGTGAAGGGACGCCCACTGGAGAAAGGTGGAGGCCTATCCTCACGCGCGTCTTGATTCCCTGCAGGCTCAGGTGCTGAGAGGCTGGTGGAGCTTCCTGCGCTGTGGGCTCGCCTGAAGGACGCCCTGGTCCTGCCGCTGCTCACGGCCGCCTGCCGGGCCGCAGGGCTGCCGCTGCCTCTCGGCCTCACGACTCTGCCGGCGGAGGTTGCCGAGCTGGTGCTCAAGCTGCTGCCGGCACGCGGCCTGGCGGCTCTGATGGCTACGTGCACCGTCTTCAGGCACAGCGCTGCATCAAGTGAAGGCCCCGGCCGCCCTCCCCACCCCGCGTATTCCAGTGGCATGCAGAGACCTCAAGCCTCGACAGCCTCAGTCCTTGCGTTTTCCCCTCTCCCTTCATCAATATTTGTCTCTCGCATTCCCAATCTGCGCCGTCCGCCAGTCCGCCTGCATGACTGTGACCCTCTGGACGTTGTCTCCGTGTCCATAGCTCCCCCATCTGCCTGCCCGGTCACCCATCCGGCCGTCTGTTTGCGTGCTCGTCTGTCAGTTGACCTCCCCTTCCGTCCATCCTTCCATCCATCCTTCCATCCTTCCTTCCTTCCTTCCTTCCTTCCATGCATCCGTCCGTCCGTCCGTCTGTCCATTCGTCCCTCCATCTGCTGGAGTGTTTGCCCGCCATCTGCCTGGCACACCCCATGCGGGATTCAGCGTATTGTCTTATGGCTTGCACACCCCACCCCGCTTTGCCTCCCCCCTCGCCCCCGGCCTAAACCGTTGCTCACCCTCTGCCTGACGGTGTGTGTTCACAGATGCTCTGTGGGAGCCTCTCTTCAAGGCGGACTTCCCTGGGCGGAGTCCTGTCCCCGGGCAGTGGACCGGCGGGGCAGTGAGTTGGCATGCCGCCTATCGCGCCCGTGTCATCCAGCAGCAGCAACTGGCCGCCATGCGGCGCTACTATCCGTCAGGCCGGCCGGTGTGCCTGCTCCCTCAGGGGGGCAGGTTCGTTCCCCGGCCGCCGCCCTTCATGGGCCCACACGGCATCACTGGTGAGCGCCCCCCCCCCCCCCCCCCCCGCGGCGAGCCCGAGGCTTCCCTCACCTTTCTTTTCAACTCTCTCCTCTGTCTCTCCGGCCTCACCCATGGTCACGGCGCGCCTCAACCCCCGCACTCTCCTTTTCCCCTTTCCTCATCATCCCGTCCTCCTCCGTCGTCCCATCAGACCCCACGTCTTTGCCCCGTTTCCTTGATTTCCTCACCGGCTTTGTTTTGGACGGACGCGCGTGGCTACTGCCCTTTTCTCCGCGCCCCTTGTCTTCCTCTGCCCCTGTATCCGTCGACTGCCCTGCCTCCTGTGTGGCAGTCTTGCCCTTCATCCAGCCAAGGCGGCACCCCTGCGAGCGTCCCCGCCACTTCTAGTCTCTGACACATGTCAGCCAGCCTGCGTGAGCACCTCCTCCCCTCAATCCGCAGCGGCAGCAGTGGCGGCAGCTGAAGGCTCCGCCCGTCCCCTCCCCACGCAGGCGGGGACTACGACAGACTGCCGCAGCCACTGCTCATGGGTCAGGGGCCAGGCCTGAGGGTCCCAGGGGTAGGGAGCAGCGGGCTCGGAGTCCTCGGCGGCCCAGGCTTCCGGCAAGCTGCTCCTGGCATGCCCGGCTCTCGCCGCAGCGGCTCGAGGACCTTCCCGACGATGTGACCTCAGCAGCGCTTACTCCCATGTCTATGACGCATCGGACACGGACCTCCCCTGCACCCAAGCACCGGCTCTTGCCTCCCTTGCCCCTCGCCACTGAATGCGCGCAGCCCATCTTGGGAGCAGCGGGGCTCCCATCGGGTTAGTGCGGCAGAATCGTTTGAGTACTGTTAGTGTGACTGTGAGTGCTTGCAACAGCGCTTGTGTAATGATAGATCAAGGTGGTGGTGGTCCTGTATTTTACAGCTGTTGGGTTGAGATACAGCACAAATCCGCTGTTTTTGTAAGGGGGGGGGGAGGGGGGGCTGTCGGCCGTGAGAGTCCCTTCCACACAGACAGGAAACTGGCGGGGCGCGCAGCTACTGCCGGGACTTGGTGGGCCTGGCAGCCGATGCCACGAAGTTCTTGTCTTTCCGGGGCTGCGAGCCCTTGAGGCTTTTCAAGAGGTTCGGGTCCTGGTGGGTCGAGAGCCTGGACGTCATCGTCTTGGCGTCAGGCGGCACGTACTTGGCCACCACCCCCTTGACACGGTAGGCAAACTCCGAGTCTTCCGTCTCCACGATGAGGAAGCCCTTGGCCGTGCGGCCGTAGTCGGTGTTGCGATAGCCGACTGTGATGGGCGGCTTGGATTCCTTGCTGCCGCTGGGCAGCAGCATGCCGGTCTTGGGGTGGACGTCCAGCGACAGGTCCGAGTCTGGCGTCATGCGGGCCTCGAACCGGACCGGCTCCTCGCCCTGGGCGGTGAGCCACAGCGGCAGCTTGCCTACCTGCCCCACCCCCGCCTCCACCACCAGCTCCCCATCCAGGTCTGGCTTGGTGGACTCGAGCTCGATCTCGAAGCGCCATCGCCCGCCGGACTGCTTGGTGATGATGAAGTCCACAACGCACCTGAACATCTGCAGGCCAAAAAATCCCTTCCGTTAGCCCTGCGTACAGTCATGCTCGGTGACAGGCCGGCTGCTCTCCCTCGCGGCCCGTGAGTTCTCTCTCTCTTTGTTTCTCTGTCTCTCTCTCTCTCTCTCTCTCTCACGCCAGGCAGCGGGTGGCCGTATCTTTGTTAGGACATGCGGCTGTGGGTGCCCACTCATGTCTCCCTTCCCCCAACCCACTCCCCAACACCGCGCCGGGCTGGCCCATGCGCACTCCTCAGTGGCCTTAGCATCCGCTACAGGGTCCCGGTGCTAGTGGGAAGCACCCCAACACAGCGGGGCGGCGCTGCACCTTCTGGGGAGTGAAGACGACGTTGTACGTGAGGTGGTCCTTCACGGAGCTCATCGACGTATTGACCGGCTGGATGCGAAGGGCGGAGTTCACCGCCAGGCGGTGCTCAGGCGGTGCCTGGATCTCGAAGCCAAACACGTCCTCGGGCGTAACCCCGCTCAGTCCGCTGAGAGTGAGCTCCAGCGGGGCCTCCAACGTCGAGCGGGCCTTCGTCTTATACCTAAATATTGTGCCCTGCGGTGGGATTGGGGTCACGGAGGTCAGCGGTCCAGGCCCGTGTGCTGTGTAGTGTAATGTAGGCGTCGCTGCAAATGGAGTGCAGGGACTGGGACTGGGCGGCCGGTCAGAGCTGCCACCAGAGAGAAGGCAGGGGGGTGCACTGGGGGCTAAGGGAGGGGGGGGAGAGGGGGAGAGGGGCCGCAGGCGAGACGCAGGCCTTGAGAAGTGTGATTGTTCTCGGCTCCTCTAGCTGGTGACACTCACCGTGGACGGCGTTTCTGCCATTCCCAAGAGGGGAAATTTCACAATGACGGGCTCCCGCTGGGAAGGGATGTCCACAGACACCTCGGCCACGGCCTTGAAGTCCCTGAGGTCTGGCGGCGCAAAGCTCAGCGCTATGGCCAGCTCGCCGCTGGGCGGCACCAGCAGCCCGCTCGTCTTCCTGTCCAGAGGCACGAAGAGGCCGGGGGGCAAGGGCTCGGTGGCGTCCGGGCTGGGGGCGATGCTGAGGCCCACTGTCACTGTCTCGGACGTCGGGTTTCTCCACACCAGCTGCCTGGACACTGAGCTTCCCGGAGTGGTTGCAAACTGGACCTCGTCTTGCAGGCCAGGCGGCTCCCCAACGCCCACACACTCGTAGTCCCACTGCCCCGCCATGGCGCTCTCCAGTCGGATAGTGCTGGTCTCTGCCGAGCTCAGTGTGGTTGGGAAGTACTCGACTGCGAACTGGCCGTCAGCAAGGGGCGGCACCACGAGCTGCGTGGGAGATACAGAGAACACGCGGGGGTTGGAGGACGACGTTGTGTACACGACCTCCTCCTGCGTGGGGTTTGGCACGGTGAGCATCTGTGTGGCGCGCTCGCAGAGGCGGGCACGCATCTCGGGCACCTGCTCTGCCTCCGGCGGGTTGCCGGTGAGCAGCACTTGGTACCAGAACTCCCCGAGGGTGGGGTGCATGAAGGTCAGGCGGCCCATGTCTACCCCAGCCTTGAGGGGAGCGAAGTAAAACTCGAAGGAGCTTTGGCTCAGACCAGCGACGGTGAACCTGGGGGGGCCCAGGAGGCCAGCCCCTTCGTAGACCACCTCGAACGTGGTCTCCTCGGGGAGTGGGTTGGCCACCACCAGCGAGATCGAGGCGGCCTTACGCACCGAGGCGGCGACCTGGATCTTGTCCTCAGGGGCTGCCTCTGTGATGGTCAGCTCCAGCGTGTGCCACACGTAGTGGCCGTCGTCCGTGGCAAACGTGATGCTGCCCGTAAACTTCCCGCTCCGCGGCGGGTTGAGGTGCATCTTGTATTCACGGGAAGAGTTGGACTCCACCTGCAGCTGCTCCCTCCCCGACACAAAGTCCAGGTCGCTGTACACCCGGTAGTTGGCTCCGTGCTTGAGGGGGTTGGGAACCGGTAGCTTGTGAATCGTCTCCGCCCTTGCCGGGCAGTCCAGCTGGATGTGCGATTCCGGCACCGGGTCCGTCGCAACTCCATGCAATGTGTAGGTGTTGATCTCGCCCGTTCTGGCAATGCTCAACTCCAGTGACCCCTTGTATTCCCCAATCCCCGGGCGGATGGAACTTCAGCGGGTAATTCAGCGTAGTCTTTGGTGGGACCTGCCAGGGCACAGAGCCGGAGAATCGGTCAGCTTGCATGCGAGTGAGGGATGGCTCTGTGTGTGTGTGTGTGTGTGTGTGTGTGTGTGTGAGAGCGAGAGAGACAGAGAGACAGAGACAGAGACACAGACACACAGAGAGAGAGAGAGAGAGGAAGAGAGAGACAGACAGACAGACAGAGTCAGAGAGCCAGACAGACAGACAGACAGCTCCTCAGCTATCGTTGGAGTACAGACGTACTCCAACAGACAGACAGACAGACAGAGACAGAGACAGAGACAGAGACAGAGAGGCAGAAAGACAGGCAGACAGACAGACGGACAGACAGACAGCTGGACAGAGACAGAGACACAGACACAGCCAGAGACACAGACACAGACACAGACAGACAGACAGACAGACAGATGAAAAGGGGGAGGGAACGGTTCAGTTTTCTTGCCTGCATTGATGGCATCCCGGAGAAGGCCTCCCCTCCATGCATTCTCGCCTTGACCTCGAGAGCGGTCATGCTATTGTTGACCAAGGGCACCTCCTGCAGCACCTCCTGCCGAGCCGCTCCCTCAAACTCGATGGTGGCTCCCCGGCCGCGCACCGCAGCGTTGAAGGTGACCAAAACAGTGCGCACATCGTATGCGGAGGTCAGCACGAGCTTCACCGGGTACAGTCCGGTGCCCCTCGGCATCAGCTGCAGCCTCAGCTTGTTGGGCGGTATCTGCTTGTCGGTGGGCGTCTCATCAACGCTGCTGGCAGTTCCCAGACCGCCCCGGCTGCCACTCTTGGGCGCCGCATCTCCGTGCGGGTTCTCATGCAGCTCCAGCACCGGGCTTTGCACGTCGATGTGAGGGTTGCTCTGCTGCACCATGTACGTCACCATGGGAACATTGCCTGGGATCGGATGCCCGTTGGCCCCGAATGGCTGGTACCCTGCCTGCACCAAGTTCGACTGGTCCCGCTTCTTCGATGACGGGTGCTTCTCCAGGAAGGTCCGCTTTGCGTCCTCAAAGTGGCGGCTCAGGAACGGGATGGCCACGTCCCGCACCTGCACGGTGCCGCCGGCCAACCGGAGCCATTATCAGAGTGGGACATGACGAGCAAGCGTACGTCATGCCGACCCTAGCTGGGCACGTCGTACGTGCGGTGGCTGATCATGGCCGCATGTTCATCGCATCCTTTCTTGTCCCTGCCGCCCTTCTCGACTCTCCTACTCCCCCACTCCGCCGCCTGCGGCTGTCCAAGCCTCGTGCCGTCTCTGCTATTCCACGCTTCGCTCTTCGCCCCCCCCCCCCCCCCCCCCCCCCACACACACACTCACCTAGACCCAATCTCCAACCAAGCCACAGCCAATTCAAAGACATCCAGCGTTCCCTTGGGCCTCATGTGATCTCGAGCCTACCCACATGCACAGCCAGCGCCGGGCCCCGTCGTCCCCCCCCCCCCCCCCCCCCGCGCAACACGGTCACATACCTGAGGTCCATCAATCTGGACATTGAACTCCACCTTCATCTGTGCGTCGGCAGCCGTGGCTTCCCCGACAATCTCATAGCAGAACTGACCATGCACCTGGCTGGTGAACATAATCGTGCAGTACGAGGTTCCCTCTTTCCATGGCATGTATGCCACCTTGAGGACGTCAGTTTGGCCGAACTTGAGCTTCAGCCTCGACTTCTCGCAGCCAAATGGGTCGGGGAACGCCTGTGCCCGGCCAAGAGCGGTTGGAGAGTCAGCATGACGGCGGCTAAATCACGGGTGAGATAGAGGCCGGGAAGGCAGATGCATTGTCAGGGAGGGCTGATGGAACGAAGAGAAAGGAGGGGGGTGGGGGGGGGGCGCGGTGAGGGACTCTGCAAGGATGCTGCCCCCGGCAGGGGCATCGGACCTTGGTTGCGGTCTCCTCTGCTGGCTTCTTGGCTCCAGGGCCCTTCGGTTTTGGCTTTTGAGGGCTCCGCATGGAGCCACGTCGCTTCTTGCCGTCATCTGGGGTCTTCGGCTTCGGCGGCGGAGGCTCTGCCATCTCTGGCAGAAGCTGAATTGAAAGATCCACATCCGTGGTGAAGGGATTTGTGATGGCGACCTCGATGACCTTGAGCTCCAGACCTTGGCGTCACAGCTGAGACGCTTCACGGGCGCCCGTACCCGGGGAGAGGAGTGGCAAGTTGAAGACCATCGTGGCTGCAGGGCTGGCGGAGCCTTCCCTCCTGGAGCTGAGGATCAGCTTGCCCTCAGAGGGGTGGCTGGCCACCGGGCAGAGCGACACCGGGAACTGCAGCGTGCTGCCGGGGTCCAACGTGACGACAGATTCGGATATGGAGAACTCAGTGGGGGCTTCCAGCCGGACATTGTAGGAAATCAGCTTCCGGGACGGATTGGTCAGCTCGATGCTCTTCATCTGCACACGGCGGAGGCATACCCGACGTTTTAGAGACGAGAAATGCGTCGGGATGGTATCAGCGTTTGAGAGATTGTGTCGGCAGGCAGGCAGGGGGCGAGGGATGGAGGTGAGGGCTGTGCCGAGGACTGAGCCACGGGCAGAAAAATCTACATGCTGCCTGTGAACGCAGGAGCACCTGAGTTTCATTGAGCCTTGCATCGAACTTGATGGTGGTGAGCGGCAGCATCTGCGGGAGAGCTTGGAAGAGGTAGAGCATCAGCAGGAGCGTGTTGAGAGGGGTGGCCTCCAGCAGATCGGACTCGTCCAGCTCGAAGGGCAGCTGCAGGGCGTGCCACATCTTGAGCGCCACCTTGATGTTGTTGGGCCACTGCGCCTCCTCGCCCGGGTCCTTCCGCAGCCCGTGCAGGTGCTCCTCCAGCGACGGCCAGTGGTTGATCATGAGGGAGATGAGCACCAGCCCCGCTGCGGAACGCTGCGTCGAAGTTCCGGACGCGGCTGTACGAGTTGGGGAACCGGGCCAGATAGTGCGCCGAGGCCCACGCCAAGAGCACCGACTCCCCGGTGCTGTAGATGTTGGAGCCGGTGAGGTCGGAATCCGGGGGCCATGACTGCCCGCCGGGGGTGGGGCAACTGCTTGAGCTTCTTCGGGCTGGCGCGGGAGGCCACGTACACTCGGATTGCCTGGAAGCAGAGGGTGTTGTACGCTCGCCGCTGCACTTCTGGGAAGCGCTCCTTGACCTCCTGCAGCCCGCTGAGATCAAGCATATCCTGCGGTGGCAAGGAAAGCGAATGGCAAAGAGATCAAGCGCCGTCCAGAGAACGGCCGGCACACTCTTCTGAAGGACGAGGATCAGCGGGGGGGGGGGGGGGGGGGGGCTGGGAGAGAGGGTATGGAATCCCTGAGGGAGACGCCGGCACGGGACGGCCGCAGCAGGGAGTGGAGGATGGAGGCGGGATTTGACAGGACGGAGACAGTGAGGGGCAGGGGCGTTCCGCCCTCCGCGCGCCCGCTCACCTTGTCGGAGCCGAGGCTGGCGATTGTCTCCTTGGGTCGAGAGCAGTGTCCGGTAGTCAGCTTCGTTCAGCAGGTAGTGCGGCTTTACGGCGTTCATGGAGAGCTCCGTGGGACTTCATGTGCATGAGCAAGCGGTCGTACATGGCGAGGATCTGCTCGACGGCCTCCTTTTTGTTCCCGCTCAGCTTTCCGGCCCTTCCCCTGGAACGGCTTTGCGCTCAGCGTCTCGACCAGCTGACAGGCAGACTTGCCGCGGGTCGAAGCCATCTTGGCGGCGAGGTTGTCGGACGTCATCTGGTGGTGAGCATGGGTGGAGAGGAGGGCAGAGGCCGGGGGGGGGGGGACAGGGGTGGCAATGGCAAGGCATGACTTCAGGTTCCGGGTCGACTGTCTGCCTGTGGTAACGACACAAAGCAGTCCCAGCCTGCCTCTCGACATCGCAGACGTTGGGCGTCAACACCACAGGGAACACAAAACTGAAGAGTTGGAAGGCTGAGGGAAAGCTGCAGGAACGGAGGACGGAGTTGGGGCCGGCCATGGAGTGGCGGAGTGGCAGACTTGCGTGTGCAGAGGAGGTGGGTCTAGCAGTGTGTTGTGAGGCACCCGCGCACCTGCAGGCTGGTGGTGACCCCCAGGAGCTTGGAGAGGCCGCCGCAGAACCTCTTCGGGCCCGACGGCGTCGAGGTTGCTGGGGGGAAGAGCGTAATCAGACTCCTGCAGCAGCAACGGTCCCTCCGTGCCGTCTGCCCACTGCAGGGAGCCGTCGTTGGCGGCGAGGAACTGTGACACGGAGAGGATGCTGTTGTCTGACACGCCCGAGACGTTGACGCTGTAGCACTTGCCGTCGGTGTCGAGGAAGTCCAGCTTGGCCGTGAAGCTCAACGGTTTAGTGGCAGTGAAGCTGACCACCACGGGCAGCTTTTCTCGAGCGATGCCGATGAGGTTTCCCTTGGGGAGGTCAATGGTCAGAGGCATCCGGACGGAGTCCGCAGGAAGACGGTACTTGAGCTCGAGGTTGTCGTAGCCATCGTTCAAAACGTAGAACACCGCCTCTGCTCTTTGGCCCAGGGGCACGGGAGGAATGACGACCTGCATGTGGAGGGAAGGGAAGGGCCGGGGGAAGGAAGATCAGAGAATGCGTCCCGCTACCAGCACCGTTCCCTTGCCCTTCCCGCCAACACATGCAGTGGACGGTTTGGGGCCCTGTTATCAAACCTCTGCTGTGCTGAAGGGCGAGCTTCGGGCTTGAGCCCTTTGTTGTGATTTCGAGGCTCAGGTAGGGCTCCTCTTCCTCGTCGATGTATAACGGAACGTGCGCCTGCGTGGTTGTCGGCATTTGCAGAGGGCCACCGCCACCGGATCAGTCAGCCAACGGCCACACAAAAAAACTCCAATACAGCGCCCTCACGTCAACACAGCTGCAGCCCCCCCCCCCC
>NW_027453466.1:0-17529 GCF_964194025.1 Convolutriloba macropyga | reverse complement strand
AGTTTTTCTATGGGGAAATTAGTGTGATGCCTTTTCTTTTCACATTGTAGAAATCTTCGAATATCATCACACCTTGAGACTAAAAAGGCAGCGAATGCAGGTACGCTGCATGTATTCCACCAAGTTAATCAATTCAATGAACTTTTGGTATTTCACAATTGAGAGGAAAATCTTTAAATATCAGCTGAGCTAATCTGTTTTAACTACATCAAGTAGATACGCAAATTAATAAAATGTTACATTACATCTGGCTATCATCTCTACTCCTCCTCGTGTCTGGACTTCACAGAGTTGAGTCTGGATTCGTGGACCCAATTGCCGCGGCAGCCCATGTGCAGGGACCGACAGCTCCCGTTGCAGTCCAGCCGGCTGATGCCCAAGAGGATAGTCTAAGCAGCGAAAGTGAGAAAAGGAGTTTTGAGCAACTCCTTCATTCAGTTTGAATTAAAAAAATGAAAAATATGATTCAGTACTAACCAACTGATCTAAATCTTAGTGATATGCAAGTCGATATAGACGAAATATTGGAACTGTTTTCACTCCCCTCCCCTTTCCCGACAGGAAATTACTCGCATTTATCTGATTATTTAACAACCTTGTAATGTCATAAATAACCCGAAATGGTTGGTCCAGCCTCTCTACTGGCGATATAAATTCAGCGCAAAAGCAAATCATTTTAGTTTGTTCATCCATAATAATGGAAACAAATTTTTGTGTGGGATGAAGTAACAGTTCCGATCTATTTACAAGAATGGTTAAGGTTTCTATAGTGTTAACTAGCTCGGAATTGGTTTCATTTGTTTTTGCCAGCACTATTTGTGAATAAAAAAAAGATGTTTAAAGTTATTAAATTTACAAATGTCGATCCAGACTCTGTGGAATAGTGGCAGTTCACCCCCCCCCCCCCCTCCCCGTGCGCGTCCCAATTTGGTCTGCTCATCTGAGATCTATTACGGGTCTTCTCATAATACAACTGTTCAAATATTGTCATAAGTTTTTTGTAATAATGTCATTAAGAAAGCCACAACAAAACGGCTCCTGCGATAATCAATTATGAGCGTAGCATAGATTGTTCCAACATAACTCCGTGTATCAAGTTGGTTTTATCAGCCATACGAGATTGGAATTTTTTGATTATTCTAAAGCAACTAAAAAGTGTTCCCTTTAGAGAAACTTTAATTGTTCAACAATTGTTATATAAAAGAAAAAAATACCTATCTTTGTTATTTCTTTTTTAAAAATAACAGAAACTGAAAAAAAATCAGACTCTATTTCAGATCCGTGAGAGTTTGCAAAAAGTCAAAGGTTAGTTTCGCAAATCTATCAAGCTTAGTGCTGACACATATTCCAAAATAAACAATTTTATTTGAGGATTTTTGTACCACGTTATGAATTATCAATTTGTTCATGTTCGAGTTATTCTTTTAGGTCAGTGAGGTTTAAATAAATTTACATTAACTTTTTATAAAAAAACAAAATGTAAAAAATGAAATCATGGCTCAAATTTGATAAAGTTTTTTGTCAGGCCAGTTGAAATCGGTCTGGAGTTGTCAGGTAGCAAATTCTTTTGCTCATAGACCAGTGAAAAATTGGCCAGCGATCATATCCCCCGACCAGCGATCATATCATGACCAGCGATCATATCCCCCGACCAAGGAGAATAACTACAAGATAACTCTTCTTTATATGTAGGACCCAAGATCCATAAAATGGAAATTTTCTCCTGTTCTCGTACAATAGAGCAACTCAGGTCAGTACTCGAATAGCCAGCTGATATTGAAGAGCAACACAAAAATTTTTGGGAGATCAATGTTGTTCCAGAGCAGTAGCTGGCTTCAAATAATCAGGCACCTGACTTTGGTAGAAAAAAGTAAGATATGAAAAACGAGCTATTTCTCTTGAAGTTCGTTTGCCGAACAAGTTATTTTAAGGTGAGTTATCAAGTTGTTCCTGATTTCTTTTCCTTCAGAGACTAACTTGGGGTCTCAAATTGGCATAGCTTTTTGATTGTCTGGACGATTAAGAGAGGTTTTTTCTTGTTAGCGTTTCTTACAACAGAGATGATTGAAAAAAGAATCAACATAGAAAGCTTGATCTTAACCAGTTTATTTTCTTTTTCCAACTCCGGCTGGCTGATATTCTTAGACATCAGCCAGCTGATATTTAACAGCAGCACAAAAACTTTTGGGAGATCGATGATGCCCCAGAGCAGCGGGTGGCTTCAAATAATCAAGCACATGACTTCGGTAGAATAAAGTAAGAGATGAAAAACGAACTATTTCTCTATTTGAAGTTCTTTTGCCGAACAAGTTATCATAAGCTGAGTTATCAAGTTGTTCCCGATTTCTTTCTTCAGAGACTAACTTGGGGTCTCAAATTGGCATAGTTCTTTGATTGTCTTAACAATTGTGATAGATTTTTGCCAGTTAGCGTTTCTTACAGTACAGATGATTGAAAAAAACCAACATAGAAAGCTTGTGTTTAACCAGCATATTTTCTAACTTCAATGCCAAATTTTTTAATTGGAAAGAATGCGTGTATTTGACATCAAAACTTATGTGATGCTTTAAACGTAGTCCGTTGGAGAGAATCGAAGAGTGCAGGGATTCGTCTGACGGAAAACTGCATCTCAAGGACTAGAACAATAAGGCAAGATGCTAAGAGCACACTGTGGATCAGCCAGATATGCAAAACCAAAACCAAATTCTTCTGATTTTGTACGATTTTCAATATAAAAGAGGAAATATAAAAACCATATCCTAATGCACCTTCGAAAATAGCAATTCATTTTAGGCTGTTCCTCTCGATCATTAATACGATTTAATTTCAAGAAAATTGATTTTGTCTTGTTTCAAGAACGTTTCTCTTTTTTCGGGCACGTCATCGCCAGAATAAAAACTCTTTGGCAAAAAATTACGTACTACAACTAATGTGAGTAAGTATGTTCAGTACTCAGGTCTGTCATAGAGAAATGTATAAAGGAGAAATTTAGTTTTATAAACATTAGTACAAAACGTACATATACGCATACTAACATACACATTTGAGTCATTTGCAACTTCTTTTGTTGCATTTTCTTTATAACCGCAAAGAACTTGGAAAATTTTATCCTGCTAACAATTTTTGGTTTTTTGAGATGGGGAAAAACTTAACAAGTTGTCTAAAATGTAAGCATTTTGATGAAATAATGTTTGTCAGTTTTAATCCCACTGCCAAATTTACGGCAACTTTGGACCTATGATTAGAATGAATTGTAAGAGTAGTTTAGAAAAATATTTTAATATGATGAGGAGAACAATTTGAAGGATTGGTATCTGTGACACCCAAGTATATTATCCTTTGTTATTTATTTGATGCAGTACGTTTTTACATGATGCCCTTAAATTAGTTCAATTTATTTGCCCTTCATCATGTAGTTCATATTTGTTCACTTCGTATCTTATGATCAGTTCAATACTTCCTTTCTTGGTTTCCCGCTTCGTGATCAGACATGTGTGATCACGCTAATTAGATTTGCTCATAAGCACTTCTGTTCATTCTTCAAGTTTCGCAATTCAATACTAGTTGAACAATTCTCTTTGTAATCCCGCTACGCGAGTAAGCACAAAATACTCAAGTCAGGATTTCGCTCCGCGAATCGCAATTTAAGCAATAGTAAACGCACCGCATAGCGAGTAGCTACTCTATTTAAACAGAGTACGACATGGCGCAGTCACAGCAGCTAAGCGTACACCTCTCGGAATAGACGCTTTCTGGGATAAACCTACACCCGACCCTCCTCTTCGCTGGGAGAAATGGAGGGTGCAATATAAATTGTTACTATTGGCACAAGAGAACTTCATTCTCGATACGCTACTTGGACCCAAACCCGAGATGGTGGACCTTCCCCTCATGGAGAGAACTGCGTGGAAAAACAGTCCGCAAAAATTTTTGCAATTCAGAACGTTTTTTTTTCAAATATGCCTTTATTTAATTTTTTTTCTCTACAACAATTGCGGAATTTTAATTTCGCATCTGTCAGCAATTTGTAAACGTTTCGTGAAAAAACATTTGCATTCAACCAGCAAAACAGCGCTGACTTTCATGTTTTAGGGATACCCAATGAAGATGGTGTTACAGAATATTTTTTTATGTTCTTTAAATTTGTGTAATTTGGAATTTAATTGAAATTATATAATTGATTGTGAGAATTAGGGATATTTGGGAAAGTAATGTGTTGCTGTTAAAATGATCTCAATTGAAAAACAGTCGAAATAAGTGTGAGCAGATCAAAAATGACGGCGCACCAATACAAATCCAAATGTTTTGTATTGTAAAATTTGTATTGTGATGTACAATTTTGTATTTTGAAACCTGTATATAAATTTCTAACATCTAGACTACCGGTATGGATTTAAAAAATGGGATTAGTAGAGACAGCCAATCGGCTAGTTATATGTGAAGAGTTAATTAATCAACCGACTGCTTTGAGTTTCTTTGCTTTTTTTGGGGTAAATCTAACACCATTCACTGAGCCACTATTTGAGTGCTGTAAACTGCGAAATCAAACCAAAAATTTCTCGAGCTATGATTCGTTGATTCAGGTTTCGTTTTGTGGAAAATTTGTAAAAAGTACAAGAAGAACAGCGTAACCGAGCTTTATCCATGTTTGATACTTCTCTAACCCAAATTCACTCTTCGTGATTCTCATCTTTACCTCATTCTACTCTACTGTGTGCCCTTTCTGCTCTAAATTCTAGTGATTTAAGGAACTTTTAAGAATACTATTAATTGTTTTAAATTGTTACTCAGATGGGAGTATGTTCAATTTGTTACGATAAAAATAATCTGACAAGCATTAAAAAAACAAAAAAGCGCTTGAAAATTTTACAGAGGCCAGTTTGTTTTCTTTCTGAGTTTTAGGGAAAAGAAAAGAAGCACAGAGCAGCCCTTGTAAATGTAATGTTTGCTTTTTGGCATCAAAATCATATCAACACAAGCTCAAAAACCAAAGTAAAAATCTTCAAAAAAAATTATTTTTAATGTTTGGGTCTGATTTTTATTTTTTTAATGTTTGAGTCTGCATCAGAAATACATATACCTTAATAAACAAACAAAATCAATCATAGCTTGCAAAACCCTTCATGAAATGAGGTCATTGTTTATTTGCGAACTATATAACAAAAAATGCCGTTTTGAGCTAAGAAAAACATCCATGACCACATCTAACAAAAAGAAAACAACCGGATGACTTCCGAATGGACTCGAGTTAAAACTTCGCTGATGCCCTAGCCAGCAAAACTAATAGAAGTATTTCCTTTCTATCCTCAAATTTGAAACAACAAACAAAGGAAAGTTTAAATACAAGAGCAAAAACTTACAATTTCTGGAAAATTCACAGTTTGCGACAAAAACAATTGTTCTCAGTTGACTGTGCAACAAAACTAAAATTTATGTTCAAAATGGCTCACAAATGTTAGAAAACACAAAGCGACTAACGTTTGAATTTTTCTCTCGAATGCCATCCGGGAGAAATTAATTCAGAGCGGCTGCAGCCAAGATAACTTCTTATGCGTGCAAAAAAATTCCCAACAAGGATGCGTTCCAACCACTGAACTCCGGCGTAAAAGAATCTAGCATTACTCACTGAGCTATGGGTGCCTTGAATTAGCTCACCCTGCAACAACTTTTATGTTAGCGACAGGCTTTATTTTGAATAGGAGTAATTTTAGTCAAATAGAAATCAAGAATTCAACTTGAAGAAATCGACCGAAAAATAAAAACAAAGGAAAACAAAACGGTAAAATAAATTTTTGGCGTCAAGAACACACGCTAACATTAATTGCTTCAATCTTCCTCAAGATCAATTGAAATTGATACCATCGGCATTCCGCAACAACCCAGGAACTGAAAAAGAAAAATTCAAAAACATAGCTGGCAGAGTGCCAGAAAAAATGCGCAAAAGCTTTGCAAATTTGTAATCTCAAAAAGATAGTAAAAGAAAGAGAGACAAAAAATTTTTAATTAAATGATGATCTGTTACATTTCGATTATGAATCTGTATGGTTATTGCTGCCTCTATTAGCTGCTCTTAAAAAAACTCTCAATTAGAGTGACGCATACTAACTGCACCTTATCTTTTTGAATTAAGGTTAAAAAAGTCAATTTCAGAGTCAGGAAGTCATTTTTGAGAGTGAGGTAATTTACGTGTGACCTAAAATTTGATCACGCGAATGAACAAAAAAACTCGCTGCACTAAGAGTGAAAAATGACGTAACGCAAGCAGTTCAGTTGTTATTGCATGAACGACTGTACAAACACAAGACTAATGTCGGGTGAATTGCTCTCAAACAACCTGAGAGGGGTGGGAGGACGACTTTTAGCTGCACGTTGGCCCTTATAAGCTGAACGATGTGAAGTGGTGGGAGTTGATGCGATGGATAGGCGGATGGGGTGGGGTAAGGAGTTCCTAAGAACCGCACTTCACACCATAAGAATAAATCTCCAAAGCAGTTTCTGTGAACCCCATACGGAGATTAGTGAACTGAAAGGATCTAAGAAATTTTGGGGCCCACTGGACGCTACCTCCTTATCCCGTTTCCGCGGATGAAAAAAGAAATGGTTCAGACAAACAATTGGTTAATCGAAACATCCCCAGAAAAAGAACAACAGGAATAACATGATTGCTAAAATCTTCAAGAGCAATTAACAATGATTTCCTAAAATATGCTAATTAAGTCATTTAAGATAAAAACATATGCTCATATATTTCTTCAAGAATTCAACGTTATAGGGAGTAACAGATGATAGCCACACATCACAAACAGCAGCTGAAGTGCAGCATCAACAAAAGAGTTAAGGAAAATGAGAGAGAGAGATAATGTGAGAGACAAAGCGTGAACGAGAAAGAGAAGGAAAGAACCCCCAGCCCACAGAAAGAGTTTATCAATAGCTATATGAGGTTCCTTGGCTTTTGAGGCTAGAGAAACCTAAAAAGAGACCTTTATTAAAAAATTGCTAAAAGTTCTGATATTAAAAAGTTGAAAACTATTCACTGGCCTATAAAAAAATTCTAGTAACTTTTTATAATATCTTGGAGGAGGTTTTTTGGCCCCTGAGGCTTGGAAAATATAAATAATGACAACAAATGTCAAAAAAAATTGCAAGCTTGTAAAATAAACGCAAAAATTCGTGATAATAAATATCTTCAAAAACATTTCACTTCATCTAGAAACCATGCAGTAACCTATTATTAAAAAAACATCAATTTTCTAAAAACTTAGAAAAAACTACAAAAAACCCATGGAGAGAGAGAAAGAGAGCTAGGAAAGTTTTACATAATTGGATTTGACTCCGCGACTTCTAGTTTTCTAGCCTTATTAGTAATTAAGTCATATAGAAAAGGAACTGAAAAGTGCAAAATTTAAAACAAAGAATTCAAAATTTCGCAGTAAAAGAAAGACGGTTTAACCTCATTTTTTGTCTTTACAGTACTGTCACTAACCCTTCTGAAAGACTAAGAAAGTTTCCTAGGCTAGTAAGGGTCGTTAAACTCAGAAAAGGACAATATTCGAAAATTTTAACAGCAATTACAAATCTGATAAAGTTCGTGATATTAATATCTTCAGAACAATTTTATTGTGCCAAGAGACTATCCATTATCCCTATTTCAAACCTTAAATAGTTTTACTGGCTCATGAAGATCCATAAACTTGGAACATGATAAGATTCCAAAAAATTTGAAAAAAAAATTCATCTAAAAATTGCTAAAAGTAATTAAAATATTGATAACCATTCCATCAATTCTACGAGTTTGCAGCGGCGTTTCGTCAAAACTTGGTGGAGGTCCCTCGGCCCATGGTACCAAAAAAGTAAACAAAATCAAAAAGTCAAAAACATTGAAAAAGTTTCAAATAATTTTCCAAAATTTCCTTTATTTGGTGATATTATTAAAAAAACATTCGATTACAACTAAAAACTATGCAGTAGCCATTTATCAATTACTACAGGAAGTTCATCGGCTCTCAAGGCTGAAGAAACCTAAGAAAACTCCTTAAATGAATTTAATATTGCAACTTTTATAAAAAAAAAGATTTGCTGAAAGTTGTGATATTAAAAAGTCGAAAAGTGTTCCCTGGCCTATAAAAAATTTCTGGTAACTTTTCATTAAAGCCCTAAGAATATTTTTTAGCTCTTGAGATTGTAAATTTCTGAATAATGACAATAAACGTCATAAAGGCAAAAAATGCAAGTTTTGTAAAATAAACGCAAAAATTCTTGATGTTAAAAATATCTCCAAAAACATTTCATTACATCAAGAAGCTATGTAGTACTTTATTATTAAAGAAACGACAAGTTTCCGAAAAAACTTAGAAAAAACTGCAAAAAGCCCACATAGAGATAAAAAGAACGAGGAAAATTATACATGATGAGCTTTGATTCTGCGACTTCTAGTTTTCTAGCCTTGATAGTAATTAAATCCGATAGGAAAAAAACTGGAAGTCAAAACTTGAAACAAAAAATCGATATTTCGCAGTAAAAAAACGGTTGAACACCATTTTTTGGCCCTACAGTTTTGTCACTTAACCCTTCTGCAGGACTTAGAAAGTTTTTTGGGCCAGTAATGATCGTTAAATTCACAAAATGACAATATTCAAAATTTTTGACACAATTACAAATTAAAAAAAACTTTGATAAAGTTCGTGATATTATGATCTTCAAAAAAATTTCATTGTCTCAATAGACTATCCATTATCCCTATTTCAAGCTCTGAATATTTTCACTGGCTCATGAAGATCCATAAACTTGGAATATGATGATAATTTTTCCAAAAAAATTGAAAACAAATTAAATTTTGTTATCAAAAAATTGTTAAAACGCATTGAAATATTGATAAACATTACATCAACTCTAGGGACTATGCAGCAGGGTTTCGTCAAATCTTGGAGGAGTTCCCGGGGCCCATGATGCCGAACAAAGCAAACAGGATAAAAAAAGTTCAAAAAAACTTGAAAATTTTGCAAATAATATAAAAAATAATCGCCTCAATTGATGACATTAATAAAATATTGAAATCATTCCATTACATGTAGAAACTATGCAGTAGTCAATATAAAAACACTACAAGAGATTCTACGGCTCTCGAGGCTGGGGAAACATAAAAAAAATGACCTTTATAAATATTAAAAATTGCAAGTTTTATATAAAAAAAGTTGCTAATATTTGTGATGTTCCCTGGCCTACAAAAATTTTCAGATAACTTTTCATTAAACCCTAAAGGAGGATTTTTGGCCCCTGAGGTTGGGAAGACCTGACTAATGACAAAAAGTGTAAAAACACATAAAAAATCTCCAGTTTTGGATAAAAAAGGCAAAAGTTTGTGATGTTAAATATCTTCAAAAACTTTTCACTACATCTAGAAACTATGCAGAAACCAATGAAAAAACGAAAGTTTGAAAAACTTAAAAAACTGCAAATTTCATTTAAAAAAGTGATAAAACTCGCGATTTTAAGATGTTGAAAACCATTCCACAACCACTAGAAACTATGCAGTAACCTTTTATCAAGCCCCAAGGGAGGTTTTTTGACACTTGGAAGGAAGGCTGAAAAAATAAGAAACTGACAAAAATTTTCATCAAACTTCATCAATTTGCGTGTTTTTGTTTGGAAGACCAAAACATTTAGCTCTTAAACTGGTAATCAAAACCATTTAGCTCTTAATATGATAATAAAAATGGTAACATCAACTAGCCTCAACTTTAGACAGGTCTAACAAAAATTTTGAAAAAAATAAAGAAAAAACGCAAAAAATTAAATTATTTTGGAAAACTTCAAAATTTGATTTTTAAACCTTAAACTACGGCCTTCCCAGTAGCTTCACCACACTAAGCACGTGAAGGACTACTAAACGCGGTTAAGGGCCTCTAGCGAAACTGAAGGCCCGCTGTGTGCTACCTGTTCATCCCTTTTTAAGGACAAAAATTTAAATGGGTCAGACTTCATTTGAGAGCAATTAAAAAGCAGTTTTGAAGCGATTATGACGTCATATTGTCGTAACAAAAATCTTGACAACAAAGCAAAACAAGAAGAGGCAAATAATGGCCCCACCTATCGCTGGCGTTTATTTATCAAGTATGAAAAATTACTGTTAATTTCCACCCGAATGTCCTATAATTGGGCGAAAAACATTAAGAAATAGGCCGACAAATAAATTTAGCAAAAAAACAAGGTTAAACATAGCCGGTAGTTTGCCGGAAAAAGTCCACGATAGACGCATCTGGCCTTCCACGAATTGAAACAACTAAAAAAATAAGCTAGACAGATCGACCACCAGTCCTTTAATAGACCACTAGACCTTTGCGTTAGATTCCGACTGTCAATTTTATGGCACATTCGGTCTATAAGAAAAAAACCCAGAGAAATTTTGTTCAAAATTGGTTTTCGAAACCAAACACTCAAGACTAATACTCAAGAATGAGAGCATATAAGTTTGACACTACTCAGATGCACACTATCGATGTTTAACTAGAAGTTATAAAATTTAAAGTTCAATAAGTGAGTTCAGAAGTCAATTTAGTGAGGTAAGTCACGCAATTGACCTAAATGCAGAAATGACGTCACGCTTACACAAATGAACTGCAAAGCAGTAGAAGTCACTGAAGTCATTGAAAAAGCAATTCCAAGAAATCAGGTCGTAAGAATAATCGATGGAAAGAACGAATTAAAAAACATTGCAGTACAATTCCTGACGTATAATTCCAAGAATTTTCCTTGACTAAACAAAAAAAACTAGACCTCGAACGGACTGAGTTAATTGGGAAAGTCGTTTTTAAAAAATCAGATAAAAACTTTTAAAAATATCGATGTCAAAATGCCGCGTGTGAACAAAAATCAACAAGCGAGGAACGGAAATCTGGTTCAAACAGAAAACTAGCCGTACAACGAACTATATATGGATTAGGAAAACCATTTAGGAAAAATGCGATCCAAAAATTGAAAAAAAACACACAAGTGTAATCGCGAAATGTGAACAAAAAACTTCTAGCGCGAAAACGAATTAATGTTCATACAGTGTTTCTCACTCTACTTTAAAATTAAAGCGAGAAAATTCTCGCCGCAAAACCACTAGCTTTTTTGCTCCAATTCCTATTTCGGCGTGACCAAAATCACTACTCGAATTTGAATTCAAAAATCATGAAAACGTAAGAACAGATCTTGAAAAAAACCATAGTAGGACAAATCCTGACGCACAATTCAAAGAATTTTCTTTGACTAAACAAAAAAATTAGACCTAGATTGGTCTATGAGTGAACTGGGACACTCCTTTCTAAAAAACAGATAAAAAAAATTTCAAAAGAAAATCATTGTCAAAATGCCTATGTGAACAAAAAACCACTAGCGATAAATGTAAAATTGGTTAAAACAAAAAAAGTTAGGCCTAGAATGAATTATGAATGGAATGGGAATTTTATTTAGAAAAAAATTGGAACCAAAAAAAAGCGCAGTAAAAATCGAAGTTCAATTACCGCATGTGAACAAAAAACCACTAGCGAGAAAACGAATTGTTGTTCAAACACCGTTTCGCACTCCACTTTAGAATCAAAGCAAAAAATGCACGCCGCAAAACCACTGGTTTTTTCGCTCCAATTGCTGTTTTGGCGTGACCAAAATCACTACTCCAATTTGAATTCAAAAATCATGAAAATGTGAGAACAGATCTTAAAAATATAGCAGGACAAGTCCTGGCGTACAATTCAAAGAATTTTCATCGACTAAACAAAAAATTAGACCTAGATTGGTCTATGAGTGACCTGGGACAACCATTTCTAAAAAACCAGATCAAAAAATTAAAAAAAGTAAATGTCAAAATGCCTATGTGAACAAAAAAACCTCAAGCTAGAAATGTAAATTTGGTTAAAACAAAAAAGCTAGGCCTAGAATGAACAATGACTGGATTGGGAAATTTATTTAGAAAAAAATTCGATGCAAAAAAGCGCAGTAAAAATCAAAGTGAAATTTGCCGACTATGAACAAAAACCCAGTAGCGAGAAAGCGAATTTTTGTTCAAACCCCTTTTTCTCACTCTACTTTAAAATTAGAGCAAAAAATGTCACGCCGCAAAACCACTGGCTTTTTCGCTCCACTTCCTGTTTCGGCGTGACCAAAATCACAACTCCAATTTGACTTCAAAAATCATGAAAATGTGAGAACAGATCTTAAGAAAGAGCGCCCCAATACAATTCAAATTCTTTGATTTGTAAACAGCGCCCCAATACAATTCAAATTCTTTGAATTGTAAAATCACGATGTCCCCAATAATAGCCACTATCGCTCCGCGTCTATTAGGAACTCATTTTAATAGAAAAAACTCCCCGATTAGGGTAAACAATTTAAAGCGGCAACAAAAGCTGCTAAAAAACTACTAAAGCTGCAAAAAACAATAGATCAAAATTTCATTGTATACTCTAACATTTGTTTCCACTGATTAATAGTGCTTCCAAGCGAATAGTTACTTGTTGATGTTATTAGGAAAAACTACTATGACGTAAAAGGTTAAGGAAATAAAGTAAAAAGCTGCTTTGAAAAAGCCAAATGTGATCAAAAATTTTGCTGACTTATCGCAAAAGTTTTGACTTCTCTCGGTCTCTCTCAGATCAATTATTGAACAACCCACTCCAAATTCTTGTTCTGCTTGCAACTGCAGCTTGATTCAGCATTGAACTAAAACACTCGAGTCGTAAAAGACATCACGAACAGAATCCAATTGTCGGATAGAAAAAAAAGAGAGCAAAACCTTAGCCGTTGTGAGGCTACCACCGGCTATTAAAAACAGAACCGACTAAGGGAAGACAAATCTGCCCCCTCACGCCTTCCACTGCAGCTTTACTGGACTTTACCCTCAAGACAAGCTCAGAGTTAAGGACCAGCTCAGAGATAAAGAGCAGCTCAGAGATAAAGAGTAGCTCAGAGCTAAAAAGCAGCTCAGAGCTTAATGACCTCGCGCTGTACCAGTTATCCTATTTGTTAAGACGAACATTCATGCATTTAAAGCCTTCAAAAACATTGAAGAAAACGGTCAAGCAAAAATTTTTCATAATAAAGACGCATGCATTTACAATAATTGTTTCTTACTTCGTTCGAGAGCAATTAATTGCTCCACAGACTGTTATAGAAAGAATATTACCTTTTGGGTAGCAAAAAAGCGTTCAAAAATAATTAAAATTATTTCAAAACAAATTTTTATATAGAAACCAGAATGAGGTCAATAATAGTCTAAGCTATCGCATTGCAGCTATTCAAGACTTAATATTCCTTAGTTTAAAAAATTTCAGCGTGAATTTATTTAATTTCAGGAAAGTACTGTTTACAAAATTGTATAAGAGTTCTTGTAGGCCTTCCAGACATTCCATTTGGCATATATTTCACATGATTAGTGTTTTCCATAACACTGGCAATATCTAAATGAGCCCACTGATCGCATTTGACAAATTGGGACAGAAAAGCGGCAGCTGTACAAGATCCTGCTTCTTTCTGCTTGGTGGAATTTGTGACGTCAGCAAGAAGGCTGTCTTTCACCATGTCGTTGTATAAAGTGGCCAGAGGCATCCGCCATACTTGGTCTCCAGTTACAGCACCAGACTTCCTAGAACATAGAAAATGAAGTTGTATTGTTACAGCCAACATCATAAAAGCACCTGAAAATTAGCGTCAATAAATATTGAGTTTTCAATAAATTCGAGTAATATAGAGAAAAACAAATAAATAAAACCTGGCTTCGGATATTCTTACTAGATGGCAAGTCCCTTGCTTGACTTAAAATAACTGCGATTACATAGGCGATGCTGGAATCATGTTCTTTTTCAAATCAACTTTGTTCTCTTGCAAGACCAAACAGCTTCCCTAAAATTTTTTTGGGTTCGAATCGAGCTACAATTCCTTGGTCCACAAAAAAATTATCCTTTTAACTATAAGTCAAATCGTCCATTCGATCGGCCAAAATAATCGCTCAAAAAGCCCTGCATGACTAAAATAATTCTTACCAATTTGGTCAGAGATATTAATGACAAAAAGCATAATAAAGATTTTAAATTGAGGGGTTTCTTTGAAAAGTAAAAAATAACTGAGTCACAAATAAAAGGCGCTTACGATTCAAACGACGGTATTAAACATACACCTTATAAAATAAGACGTGAACATTTGCACTGACCTAAGCATATCAAATAGTTTGTTCGTTGAGCAAAACGCCCCTGTGAAAGCGCCACCCAGTGCAACAGTCATAGCACCCGTCAGCGTAGCAGCATCTAATACCGCACTGGGCTGAAATGTCTGAGAGTAGTCGAGAACATCAGCTAGAACCAATCTTCCCTCTGCGTCTGTGTTGTCTATTTCGATAGAGAGACCACTGCGGGAGAACACGACGTCACCAGGCTTGCAGGCATTTCCACTCGGCATGTTTTCAACTAGTCCCATTAGACAGATTATCCGACCAGGGACATTGAGCCGCATTACCTGCCAAAAACAGCAAGCATGAAAATAGCCTCTGTAGTGACAGAAAGGTTAGAGTTTTACAAATGGTAAGAGCATAAATGACTTACTGTACTTCACAGAAATATTTGAAAATATTTGAAATTGAAGAAAGCAAAGAACGTACTGTAATGATATATTATGCATGGTTGCAGCTTTCCATGCGCAATGGTCGTTCACGTTCTGCCTAGAGCTGATAAAACTACACGCAAAAATAATTAAATGTTTTTGTATTCTAACACTGGATATTTTGTGACATTAAGTCTTCATCCTAAACTGAGATCCAAACATTGCGCTATTAACAGCGGCAGTTAAACTGAATGGAGCAATCAAATACTGCCTAAGAGCATTTATATCGTTAGCTTGCAGAGAAACACTCCCTCGTCATCCCATAAAAGTGGGATGTGAAATTCAAAATTACCCCCAGAGCTGTAGCTGCAACACAAGCCGCGCCTCCCATATCTCCCCTCATGAGACCCATTTTGGCGGAGGGTTTGATCGAGATACCACCCGTGTCAAAGGTCACGCCCTTTCCCACAAAGACCAGAGGCTGGATTGATTTATCTGCGTCTGGGTGAGAGAGGTGCAACTCTAACAATCGAGGTTTCTGCACTGAGCCTTGAGCAACGGCCAGAAGTGCGTTCATGTTTTGTTCACGTAGCCAGTCTTCGTCTCGAATGTGAATCTCCAGCTTCACCTTTGGGTCATTTCTAAACAAAGTTTTGATTCTACCAAATGCATTGAGGAAAGGCCTGATACACTAGCCTGTTTTTTTTTTCAATCAGTTTTTAACTCCTGGAATATTAATCACATTCTTAGCAAACTTTAGGTTTTACTTAAATTTTTTTTAAAATACATTTTTAAATAATAAAACAAAAATATTAAACTTCAGTCTATTATATTGTAGAGTATATAAATTAGACCTATTAATCGGAGAATAAATCTAAGTGATTTTAATTATTAATCAACCAGCCATCGTGATTAACGTGGCAAGAAATTGTTTCTAGGTACTAAAATTCCGGTTAACAATGGCGACCGTATTTTTATAAAAATGAGTAGTTAAATTAGTTGCTATTACTTGAACTCTTCAAAGACGTTGACAACCTCCTCCACGAACTTCTCAGGAGTGAGCATGTTGGATGGCATCTCCATCAGGGTCCTGGCCAAGTTCTGACAGTCAGCCATTATGAAGCCATCTTCCCAATCTGTCTTCAGTCACAATACAGTAAGCACTTCGGCATTCTGATTAACTGATAATTATGTTACGTATTATGTTTTAGGATGCCGAAAAACATTATTCGGACCTTTGTTTGCAAAAAAAATGCATTATAGAACTATCATTTTTATAACCTTGGCGAATTACTTAATTACTTTGATATTTAGAAAATAGCATTTTAGGAGGAAACTTTTACTATATAGAAAGGATAGAACTCGATAAGTTTTTTTTGCACGGCCGGAGAATGCATAACGAGTAGTCTAGCGCCTTTAAAAAAACATGATCATCAACGCAAAAATAGGCTAAAAATTTTCGAAATAAGAGTCGCAAAGCCATATTTTTTTTTAAAAAAGCATGACAATAGGGATTAGTCGTTTGAATTAACAGAAAAGCATCAACCGAAGTCCTTCCTTTGAACTCTTATCCATCAGTTCAAATTCCATAACTGGCTTCTTGGATCGATCTGATTTGTACATGTCAAAATTATAGGCAGCCAAATGGCATCCCTCACTAGCTGCACTCATATCATTCACATTGTCAACAAGTATCTCTGTCTCTTTACTAGTCGCCAGATTCTTCACACAGGAAGAGAATGCTAGTCTCGTTTGTTCTTTCTTCATATCAACTAAATGATCCGGCGCCAGATCAGACGGTAATGCTGCCAGGCTGAAAAAAAACCTTCAAAAGGATATACAAAAGCAGACCAACCAATTAGGAAGAAAATTAAATTAACTAGTAAAACAATTAACTTGGTTATCATGATTTTAGTCTACACAGCAGATTAGCAGTTTAATTAATATAATATCAGCAGTCCGTTTCTTTTCTTCACAACAAGTATTAGGCCTCTATTACAATTTGTTTTTGTTCTCCCCACCTGGATCAGGTATGAACGAAAACTTGTGACTGGAGGAATTAACATAGGTAGAGGGCTTTCTTCTGGATACATACTGTTGTTGTTCATGTGGTATCTTTTCAAATTGAACCCCTTTTAAGTTGCTCGCGCAGGCACCAAAATGCACACAGTTAAAAAATCTGAAAAATTAGGATATTAATGAAGAAAAATTGCTATATATTATAATTTTCACTTCTTTTCAACTCATTGCATCGTTCCATAACATCTGACATCAAAATTTTTTGACAAACTGTAGCAGTTACATAAAATACAGCCGAAAAAAGTGGAAGTGCTCCCTAATGCGCAGTTGCCGGACATTCCTAGACCTTTCACTTACTAAACTTAAAGCTAGGAGCTCAGTTAGGAGCCCAGTTAGGAGCTAAAAATTTCCTAGGTTTGCAAATCACGACAGATATAAGTAATTATTTATATTTGTATCAAACGATCAAAATGCAGAGAAAACGAGAAACCTGCGAAACCAAATGCAGATACTTATGCCAAGCAAATTGGAGATAAATTCAAGCACATTTTCTTTAGCAGATCCCAAATATTTAACAATCATACGCCTAGTTTGGGCAACAAAAAACTTAATATCTTCATCTTTTTATGGAAGAACGTTCGAACGTTTTTTTTTCTGGAAAAATGGCAACAACAGAAAAGCTTGCAACGAGCAAGTAGCTGACAATAGCCGACAGCGAAATAGTTCTGAAATCTGACAATTTGTGAAGGTCTGATCATTAGCGTCTCATCGTCTCATTTTCTGGATTTTACCTTCAGTTTCCAAAGGTACGTTCTAAACTGTTTTTAACGTAGGAAAACAGCAAAAAAATGAATAGCAGCTTTTAAAAATATTTGCATCAGTTATCTTTTCTACACAATTCCTGTTTTCGATACACGCCCCCAAACTTTTTCTTCAAAG
>NW_027453465.1:0-42000 GCF_964194025.1 Convolutriloba macropyga | reverse complement strand
TGGTGCACTTTGCGTCCGGTAACTGTACTGAATTGCCGCTGACAATTCTGACATCTTAAAGACTCTTGGTCAGCCACCACTGACCGACTCTCATTTTCTAGCGACTCTGAATCTGCTACCGCAGATTGTTGTTGTGAAGCTACCAACGCTGGCTTAGCCACCGCTAAGCTTTTCAATCTTAGCCTCCGGCCATCTTGTGTTTTGAACCAGCCCGCTTTCTTTTTACTACTACTACTACTACTACTACTACTACTACTACTACTACTACTACTACTACTACTACTACTACTACTACTACTACTGTTTCAACACTTTAATTCCAAATATGAAATAAAGGCACGGTTGGCAACAAATACAAACAAAACAAGAAGAGTTATTTGTTTGGTTATTCTGTGAAGTGCTGTACGACGAAATTGTTGAAGGCATTCTTTGACCCGGTTGCTGCTTTCTCCTGCAATCTGGTGAACGATACTTTGTTTCGTACACAGTCTCCTTCGATTTGACTCATCCACGTTTTCCGTTGCCCCCCAGGAGCGCGTCTAGCATGGACGTATTGATCGGGCGGGTCCCAATCGAAGGCACTGCGGGCTAATCTTCCTGGTTCCATTCTCTGGATGTGTCCGTACCATTTTATCCGTTTGAGCATGATCATCGTGGATAGTTGGGGCATTCGTGATCTTGACATAATTTCTTCGTTCGTTGCTTTCTCCAGATATGACACACGTAGAATTCTCCGAAGACAACCACAGTGGAAACTCTCAAGTTTTCTCTCCATTAATTTCGAAAGAGTCCAAGTCTCTGAGCTGTACAGCACGGCTGATAAAACGAGTGCTTTGTACAAATTGCACTTGAGGTGCACGCTGAGCTGCTTGCTCTTCCAGAGATTTTGGAAGTTAGCAAACCGTTGTCTACCTTCTGCAAGTTTGCAATTGACTTCCTGCAGGTCTCCATGCTTGAGGCTGACATATGATCCGAGATACTTGAACGCTTCTATGTTTTCAAACTCGTTTCCGAGAACATCTTGTACTTTGCAGGAAAACACGCGTGTGGCAACTGCTTTAGGTTTGCCACAGTATCTCGATTGGTGAACTTTTCGGCCATTGACTGTTTTGAACTTTCTTTCACATTTGTCACAGGTAAGGCTCGCCTCTAGTTGCTCGAACTTTGACTTGTCGACGACATTCTTTGACAAACCGGCTTTGCAGAATCTTGTTTGGTGCACTTTGCGTCCGGTAACTGTACTGAATTGCCGCTGACAATTCTGACATCTTAAAGACTCTTGGTCAGCCACCACTGACCGACTCTCATTTTCTAGCGACTCTGAATCTGCTACCGCAGATTGTTGTTGTGAAGCTACCAACGCTGGCTTAGCCACCGCTAAGCTTTTCAATCTTAGCCTCCGGCCATCTTGTGTTTCGAACCAGCCCGCTTTCCTTTACTACTACTACTACTACTACTACTACTACTACTACTACTACTACTACTACTACTACTACTACTACTACTACTACTACTACTACTACTACTACTACTACTACTACTGTTTCAACACTTTAATTCCAAATATGAAATAAAGGCACGGTTGGCAACAAATACAAACAAAACAAGAAGAGTTATTTGTTTGGTTATTCTGTGAAGTGCTGTACGACGAAATTGTTGAAGGCATTCTTTGACCCGGTTGCTGCTTTCTCCTGCAATCTGGTGAACGATACTTTGTTTCGTACACAGTCTCCTTCGATTTGACTCATCCACGTTTTCCGTTGCCCCCCAGGAGCGCGTCTAGCATGGACGTATTGATCGGGCGGGTCCCAATCGAAGGCACTGCGGGCTAATCTTCCTGGTTCCATTCTCTGTATGTGCCCGTACCATTTTATCCGTTTGAGCATGATCATCGTGGATAGTTGGGGCATTCGTGATCTTGACATAATTTCTTCGTTCGTTGCTTTCTCCAGATATGACACACGTAGAATTCTCCGAAGACAACCACAGTGGAAACTCTCAAGTTTTCTCTCCATTAATTTCGAAAGAGTCCTACTACTACTACTACTACTACTACTACTACTACTACTACTACTACTACTACTACTACTACTACTACTACTACTACTACTACTACTACTACTACTACTACTACTACTACTACTACTACTACTACTACTACTACTACTACTACTACTACTACTACTACTACTACTACTACTACTACTACTACTACTACTACTACTACTACTACTACTACTACTACTACTACTACTACTACTACTACTACTACTACTACTACTACTACTACTACTACTACTACTACTACTACTACTACTACTACTACTACTACTACTACTACTACTACTACTACTACTACTACTACTACTACTACTACTACTACTACTACTACTACTACTACGATGATTGGACGATGACTTAATTACAACTGGCAATTTGAAACTGGCAATTTCGATTATCCGACGCTTCTCACAACCAATACGGATTACTTCTACGAAACCGAAAAAACCCACGCTTCATACAAGCAAAACCGATGAAACCAACAAATAGCGACGTTTCGTACGCCATTTTTGTCGGTATGTCTTAGCTCCTGTCTTTTCATAAATTGAACGAGCCAAAGTCTGGATCATAAACTTTTTCGGTCTTTCTGAGTCTTTTCATAAATCGAACGAGCCAAAGTCTGGATCATATCGCATTTTGGTCTGTACGGGTCTTTTCATAAGAGTTCTTGAACGAGCACATAAACGCACCAAAATTTTGAACGAGGCAAAGTCTGGATCATAGGCATTTTTGGTCTGCCTGGGTATTTTCATAAGCAAAAATAGTCTGGATGGGTATTTTCATAAGGACTTTTGAACGAGGACCTCAACCTGGGGCGTATTAAGATTAAATTTCTGATCAAACTAATCGATTATGATGTTTTCATTTTGGAAGCAATTGCATAGTGACTGCCAAACCCACTGTTGTATTTATAGTAAACCATGTTGAAATCAACATCCATAAATGTACATTTTAAATAGATTTGGCTTTTTTGAAATTTGATTTCATTTGCACGTCGGGTTGAAACTTAAAGGAAACGCAAATTACTGATCCACTTTGTCAGCGCCGTAAATAGTAATTAACCAATCAGAATCGAGTATTAAGAGTTAAATTAAGTATAATTCAGGCGATAGTGAAAATGGCGGACTAATCAAAATATAGAAATTTTACTGCTGGCCGATCACAATTGAGAAAATATGAATATTTTTTTGTGATTGGCTGATTGCTCAACAAATTCTCTATATTTTAAAACAGGATATGCGTGATAACGTAAAATTGCTCAGAAGTCGTGCTAAAAACCGAAATGGAATAATTATACTTTTTTGGGGGAAACTGGTCTCACGTTTGGTTGTGACAGATTCATATCAAGTCCCACAGGCCGCTGAGGCATGTCCATGGCCCGCGAGGCAGGGCCAGATGCGGTAAAATTATTATGTAGCATTAGTCTATGTCCAATTTAGCCTAAATTGAACGCATAAAGTTACAGTGTTTTAAATTTCTCAACCAATCACATTCGTTAAAATTTCTACATTTTGGTACCTCTATTCGTTAAGATGTCGCCATAATTCATGTCTCTTGTCTTTGGATGTCAAGCAAGTCTGGCTCCAAGTATTTGCAAGAAAAAACTAGAATATTCTATCATTATTTTGTTTTCCCGATCTGCTCATAACTTTTTCGCTTTTGTAGCTTTTATTGAAACCAGGGTCGGGATTTTGTCGAATAAATAATGTCAGAATTCCGCATCTTCTAGCAATGAATGCAGCGAAAGGGGTGAATGTTTGTAAAAATTGCGTTGAATTTTAGTTTTTACAAACAAAAGTGATATTACACTTAAATGGTACTTGCAATCAAACCTGAATTGGTTTCTCGGAACAGCAAAGATATTTTTCTTTATCCTCCACGACGTGAAAATGAAAATATAGACACCTCAATTAAGAAAAAACCGGCTGTAAGTCATTTACTTCTAACTCTTTTACTCTCGATTTAATTGGTGGAAAAATTATTATAGAGAAAGAGTGAATTGAATTTGAGTTTTTACATTGCTTAGCACAGTTGATTTTTGTTGCGTTTATATCGTACGAAGATTCGATCTTGAAATCTTTAAGATTCGGAGTTTAATTGACATTGTTTCTGTTGAGTTTGAATGTACCACTTTAGTTGTCAGGACAAAACGCCAATTCCAAAATGCCCCAAACGAACCCTACAATTTACTTAATTACTGCAAAATTACCAGAAAAACCATTTGGCCCAATAATGCAGATGTGAAATTAATTCTTGATGAGCATAAGTTTTTGTTCCCAAGTTTTGAAATTAACTTCATTTGATCCTACCTAGCAGGCCATGAACATACTGGTATTTTGGCACATTGCGCATTTTGTCATATAACTCCATACTCCATTATGTTATTTTATTATTGTTTCTGATCACACGGGGACGCAAATTGTATGGCTTTGGGACTGCTTCAGGCTGCTCCGTCTGGTACAAATAATTGCGAGAAATGAGCGTTTTTAAAGGTTTTTTTAAAAAAAATTAAGCATTCTGACCAATTCCTGGTTGTTTTGATGACAGTGGTCGAGATTATCACTTTTCCTTTTGCAATGAGAGATAGAAATGAATGATTGAGTTTATGTACGAACGCATGTTTGGCCGTATACGTTAGGTGTTTATTTATGCAGGCATGCATATTAAAGTAGAAGTACATATAAGGACAAAGGTACGTTCGTAAGTGCTCGAAAACGGTAAAAACGCTCATTTCTCTCAGATTCATCGGGAATCTTTTCATCTAGTGCTGTTCTTTGATATAAAGGGGGCGGTGAATCAACATTGCATATTGGCTTTATAACCTTTGGCGAGTTCGACTTCCCATCATTGATGTTTGTGGGTTCTTTTGGGCGTTCATCCAGGGCATCGTCATTTGATGAGCTGCTCTCTGGTTTGGCTCCCATGTCTTTTGCACAATCGTACCCGCACCCATGACTAACATCTTCCGCGGCTGTAAATGAGCTGCTAGTAGACAAACTAGGTTGAATCACAGACGAGGAATTTTCGTCAAGAACTTCAACATTCGACGGCAGTTCACTCGCATTTTCTTGGGAATATGAACAGAAATCATTAAATTCGGCTTTTCGAACGTATAGGACATACTGGGGCAAAATCCGGTCACTTTTGAAAATGAGCAATTTCTTCTGACAATGGTCGTTTTCAATGTCGCAATCAATTTTTACGGAGTCAAAGCCATCTTCTAACAAAGGTTCGGATAACAATTTTTTCCCAATGCAAATTTTTTTTGTAACCGCTGCGAATTTGCCAACCGCAACATTGCACATAATAAGTGCTTTCAGTGATGATTCATTGTTAGTTTTATCCGTCATTATACAACTTTGTTCAGTTGAAAATTGCAACTCTGGGAGTTCTTTGAAGCAAACAACCCGTCCGAAAATATTCTCTTCATCAGTTTTAGAAGAGAGGTACTTAATACCGTTTTTAGTAGCATCTTCTACTTGATTGCTGTCAACCTCATGAAGCTTGAGCTCATGGTTTGAAGCATCGTTCATATTTTTTAAAGACTTGTTGAATCTTTTTACTAAATTTTTGTTCAAAATTTTAACAATTTTTTCAATACGAATAGATTTAAGCTGCTCGTGACCGATCAAGTCTGTAAATTTGGTCACGACTTGAGTGTATTCATCGTAATTATCGCCGGAACCAGGCAATAGCTCTTCTTGTAAATGGTTGATTTTGTCCTTATTTGTAACCGATTTTTTCAGCTCCTCCAATTCTAAATGCAACCGAATGAATTCTCTGTTACTTTGTTCGTGCTTTTTCTTCTGCTCTTCTTCGCATTTTGCGCACTTGACTGATGAACAATCTTGCAAACATTTGAACTCACATTGATGGCCGCATTCGAGAACTTTTTCACAACTTTGAACGCATTTAAACAGATCGACGCTTTCGTGACACTTTTTTGTTCCAAACTTGTTGCACTTTTTACAAGCTATCCTGACTAGGGTCTCGCATTCGATATTGGTAACTGGAACGCAGCAAGGATGCCATAAATTGTTCCCACAATCTTGGCACAGATCCTGAACACTCTTTTGGCAACTTTCATGCGAGTGTTGTGGCTCGCAGGTGTTTTCACATTGGTGATTGCATTTGGGGAGTACGTATTCACACCTGCGCTTGCATTCAACCAAAAAGGGCGGATAGAAACAAAGCCTGGACCGTTTGTGATCACAGATCGATAGATCGGTGTAATCAACACGTTCTCTGCACTCTAGATGATCGTGATCTGGTTTGCAAAATTTTTTGCAAGTATGGCTACATTTCTCAAAGCCCATTCCGCATATTTCACGACAAAATTCTCGAGCAGGAAAACTCGAAGAATCCTTGACCAGGATCCGAGTTCGATCTCTGTGCTCCTCTTTCGGGCAAACGATAGTAAGACATGTTGACACTGCATTGTCGCAGGATAAGGATTCCAAAAAGTTTGCCCACGTGGTACATTTCTTGAAAAAGTCAGCATTGCCAATGAAGATGACCTGCCGCTTGGCCCTCGATTGGGCAACGCAGAGTCTGTTAGGCAGTCTCATGAAACCAAATGACATTTTGTCATTAGATCGGACTAGTGAGACAATGACAATGTCATTTTCATCTCCCTGGTACATGTCTATCGTCTGTATCTGTACATCATCTTCGGTTGCCACCCCTTTAGAACTTTTGGGATCCGTGGAACTTTTGCAAATTTCCGCGTACTTTCGCTTTATCAAGCTCTTCTGGCCCAGATAGGCTGCCAATATCGTTATCTGGGAGGTTTTGTACCCTTGTTGCAATAAAAAATGAGTCAGTTTTGCACATCGCACCGCTTCCTCTAGATTTGAGTAACTTCTGTCTCCCGTTTCTGGATGCGAGTGAGTCCAAAATAGAAAACTCGTTTCAAATAGAGGAACTGGTTTGATTTTGAAGGTTTTCGGACCGTCCTCGAGTTCTGGGTAAATGTGGCGCAGATATTTGGAAATCTGAGGTCGCATTCTGTTCTCACATTTCAAGTGGACGTATTGCATTTCGCCCTTGATCAAACGCTCCATCATTGAAACGTCGAAGTTGTATTCTCGCACTAATTCATGAACTTCAACTCTGGGACGGAGTTGTTTATGATCGCCAATCAAGACCAGGTGTTCCACGTAGGATTTGAGAACTGGAATAAGGTTGGCCTCAAGAACCTCGGCTGCCTCTTCGACTATGACAACTGAAGGTTGGATCAGGTCCAGCAACTGTCGGTTGATAGACGCACCAGTTATTGTCATTCCAATAAATCGGCATTTCTGCAGCAAGGTCGCGTTCTGTATGTATTCCTCCTCTTTACTTTCAACACAATCGGACAAATACTCTGTTATCAGTTCGCTGTTGTCATTTTGGGTTGCAACATAAAATTGACCCTGACTAGGATTTAACAAGCAGCTCTGAATTAGCTTAACTTTCTCAACAGCTGTCAATGACCACAAATTGTCAACATTCACTGTTTTGAAGTCCAAACCACCGCAAAGTTGAGGCGCAAAGGGCAGGAGATACAAGCAACTTTTGTTCTCATTTCCACCTAGGAGTATGGACTGCTGTTTCAAACGATCCAATTGTTTATTTGTATCTTTTTTCGACTCATTGCCGATTTTCGATTGGAATTCTGAAGTGTAATTTAACTCTCGAATTTCGTCCCATTTTGTATCGTCCAAGTCTTCTTCTAGAGACGAAGAATCTACCGCCTGAGACGTTACCGGTTTTTCGTTGCTTCTTTTAGGATTTTTTTGAGAAACAAACCTCTTTCTCAGATGTTCAATCTGATTTTGAGTCGGAAGCCACTTCTCCAAAATCTTGTAGAAAACTGTTCGCAAATCATCAATTTCATCTGCGTCAGAGATCGATCGATCCCGGGAAACTATCATAGTTCGGATGTCAATGTCAGGGTTCTCTGGCTTGAACCGGACCACGGCTCTTTCAACGATTCCATCAATGTTTATTTGTTTGATCTTATGTCTAATTGTTGTTAAATTCAGCTCCCAATTCTGTGTCTCCTTGAGAAAAGTTAGAGGAATTTCTGGTGCACCTTTTAGCAGACCAGTAATTTGGGCTGACGACAAAAACTTTTCAACAAATTCATTTTCAGTAATGTGATAGGAACCGAATACTTTGCGTAATTCGTCCAAGATGCTTTGTTCTTTTTTCTTACTCTCTCTTCTTGCAACTCCATCTTTAGTTCTACTCGATTCTTTCTTCGACCTCAACGTTGTCTCTTCAATTTTGGGCTCTTTGCTTCGCCCTCCAATTCTGCAAACTTCGCTCGGGCGCAAAAATTTGAGAACCCTCAAAATAAACTCGTCAAGTGCGTGGTTCTTGTAAGTCAGAAGTAGAATGGGTTTTGAAAGTTGAGGATGAAATGAGGTTATGAGCTCGACAAATTTTGCGCCCAGGTAAGTTTTCCCACATCCGGGAGGTCCTTGAACTATAGAAATGTGGCTCTGCAAAATATGGGCCATAGCCGATTTCTGACTTTCGTCTAAGCAACTTCCAAATTCGTCCGAGCTATCTTCAAGAGCTTCAAGCAGTTCATGGAATGTAGCCTCTGTTCTTTTCTTTTTTCGCGGAGTGGAAGCTGTAACATTCAGTTGCTCATCTTTCTGCTTAATCTTCTCAGTAGCATTCGCCTCAGCAACTTCATCATCAGAGACTAAAAGGAGCTCGGTGGCGTCATTCTGATTCTTTGGCACGGTGTCCATATTTGTCAATGAACTATCTGCTGGCAACTGTTCTGTTGGAGCGTGATCGTCAGTAGATTCAGCAACCGAGTTGTCAACAATTTCACATTCGTCAACGCCAAAAGAGATTTCAAGCTGATCATTTGAGTCCAACTTCTCAATGGCCAACGATGTTGAAGTTTCATCAACGATTTCAATGTCTGTTTTGATTTTAGCGACCGATTTGTGGAAAACACAGGATGTATTGAACAAGTGATCATCTGTCAGCAGATATTCTGGAATCCTTACAGCCGATCTGAGAAAAACAAGTTGTTCAGTAAACGCTAGATTTTCTGATTCCAAACTTTTGAAGTTTTCCAGCACTGGTTCAAACGCTCTGAAGTAAGCATTGCTTTCGACCAGAGAAATATTACCGCTAAGAAGATGTAACTGGCGGGTTAAGTTGAAAAGGTCAATTTGTTCCCAAAATCCGTCTGGAACTTCCACAGTGAAGCAGATTCTGTACTTTTTCATGTCACTAACTTTATCCACTCTCAGTGAAATTGTTGCGAAAAATGGTTTGAGCTCAAACGTTGATGGTTGTTGTGATATTTCGGATATCCCTCGCAGACAATTCGGCATTACGTAAACTAAGTTTCCATGTTGAAGATCGCATTTCTTGAGCATTGTCTGGTCTTTACTCATGACATTCATCACAAAATGAATTCCCTTGTCAACTGCAATGCCCTCGAATGACAGATTGTCAAAACGCTTCACTTTCAGGTTATCTTGTGGAACAATAAAAGCCTGTTTGGAAATGATCTCCCGTATTTCTCTGTTCGAATCCTCTCTTAGCAATCTGAAGTAAGTGTCAAGGTAGTCAAAAGTTGAAGGATAGGGTACTGTAACTTTGACCTGATTTAGTTTCCGTTTAACACCTCTATTATTGTGCATTTCAGTTTCGGTTTGCGTTGGCATTGAGGGCAACTCGTTCCAATCAAGTCGTGAGAAATCATCATTTTGACAGGCAGGATTTTTGATCGAAATTTTAATACAGTTTATCCACGATCGCTGAGTTCCATTTGCTAATTTTTCCATCAAAGTAACGATTCTCGGGCAATGCTCAGGCACCAATTCTGCGACTATGGTGTATAAATTTCTCAAGGAACATACAAGCATCGAACTTTTCGACTTATCTATATCGATATTATTTAAGGATACTATTTCGAATTTAAAAACTTTGCGTAAAAACTGAGTCACGTAAAATTTAAACTGGCTTTTCAGCCTGCCAATTTTTATAATGATCATGATCTTTTTCCGACAAATTATGTAAAACTGCCTGCCTGGAGCTTGATAATTTAAGAAATATTGCCAAACAGGTTCACATTTGAGAAAAGCAATGAAATTTTTCTTCTGGTTCAGTGTCCGTTTCTCTTTCATCAATTGAGCCAGAGTTTTCGTGAAAAAATTGCCTACTTCGTCAACACTTCGTTCAGCTCTCAATTGAATAATTGAACAGTCTTTAGCAATAGTTTTACTCTTAGGAGTTTTAATATCAGAGACCGCAGCTTTCACAATGTCCGATTTCTTCAGAAATTCACTCCACGGATGCAAAGTTTTCCTGGAAATTACGAAAGATTCCTTATTCCGTCCATTAGTAAAAGCTGCCGTTACGTTTCCAGTATTGTGCACTTTGATAATTTCAGCATTTTGGGAAAATCTGTAATCTTTCCCTGACCTCCACGTGGGTTTGCGAGGAATATTGTTTTTATTCCTTGGTTGCGCCTGCTTGTTTTTCTTGAAACGACGTAGAGCTGAAAATACTTTCTCGGGTTTATTGGGTTGCTCCTCTTGGGTATTGGTTTCCCGGTCATGGTTCGAACAATATTCCGGAGTTGTTTCATCTCTAAATCAACGATGATTAAAGAAGATAACGATTTTTTTCGACAATAGGAATTATAATTCTCATATTTGTCTTAAAGGAATGCTTTATGCTGAAAAAGTTGCCTTATTCTTTGCTAGCTAGCTATGTAAATAAAATTTGAAGATTTAAAGCCACAAATACACAACTACAAAAACAACATTCTGTCTAAAACTAAAGCCTATTACGTTGGCATAGTCTATCGAGCGAACGAAGATTTCAGTTAGTACATCATTTGATTCATGTATATTCATTAAAACACATTACAGTATTTTTGAAGTACGATAAGAGTTATTTTCTAAAATTTCGTGCTTCCTTGAATTTTCAAATGCAATCATCCAATACGACAAGTCTCGAATGACTTTTTCCTCTTTCCCGGAATCTCAATAAATTTTCACCGGAAAATTGATCAAATTACTCTTAAATTTTGATGAAATTGGCTTAAATTGGCCTGAAGAAAAATTTAAATTTTTTCCCGAAAGGCCAATCTTTTTTTTATAGATTTGCGTTCTAGATAGAGAATATGCAAGAAATGCATTATTCTTATTTTTCTTGGATGCTTCCAACAAAACCGCTGGTCATGTTAAATAAGCAAAACAACAAATTTACAATTTCTAATTAAATTTCAGGCTTAACTGATCTAAAATGACCACAAACATTGCCATAATTTTTTTTTCAACATAGCAAATTTCTTAGAAAGACAGTTAGTAAAATGAGCTACAAAAAAATAACAAAAAGTTCTGAAAAACTCATTTAACTGTGTAGAAATGGACATCAAAAAATAGTTACATTGATTTGTCCGACAGAGCACAGAGAATAAAATTGCTATATTAAATTAGCCAAAAACGTCATGCTTATAAAAATTTTCAAAAACTGGAACAAAACTCCTGGTTGTTGTTTTTCGAGAACGCTGTGCGCCGAATAAGTTTCCAATATTCGGATGGTTATATAAAAAAGACAATTATGTAAAATAAAACTCAATTTAATTAAGCCATCAAAAATATTATGCTGGCACAATCTCTCAAGTGAAAAAGATCTGAGTTAATACATAATTTGTTATTTTGGCTACCAAATGCGCTGTAATAAAATGATTTCTGCAAGACTTCAAAAAATAAATCTAAAATCCATCTCTACGGTGTAGAAAAAGATCTAATCTAATCTGCTATAAAATCTGCAACAGATTTCAATAAACAATGGCACTTAGAAGTGTTAATACTCTTTGAAAAACTCAGAAAAATATGAGGAAACGTATAACATTGTGCTAGAAAAATGTAGAATAATACAATTTTGTCGGACTTTATTTGTGCAAATAATTGAAATCGATTGCTGAAAAAAATATACTATCGCCAACAATTAATTTCAAAAATATTGTTGAAAATCCACTAAAAACAATTTCAGGTTTTCTTAAGAAATCAACAATTCAGCAAATAAAACAATTACAAAACAAAACATACACCAACGCCTGATTCGCGTTTTCTTCCAAACTTCCTCCAAGATTTATGGAAACGAAAATTATTTCATATAGATGCTATACGGAAATGAAAATCAACGCTTGACATGAATTTTCCTAATGAACAAATATGGTAGCAAAAGATATGCTTAGAAAATTTAAATTAACAAAATGACAGCCGCAGATTACATTTTCGTGAATGATTCTTGAACAGCAATAAAGTGACCAGTCTTGATACAAATTCTCTCCATATTATATTGAAAAAATAATATAGAGCCTCCCCTGTTTGAGTATCATAAAATCCGTTTAAGACGCAATTGTCTCAAACTTGTGATCAAAGAACAAATAAAATTTACTTTTTATAAACCCTCTCTGCCCTTACCGTGAAAATGAGATGTTTGGTAGCTTACCATATACCCCAATTAAAAACTGACAAACTTCATACGAGTTACATGACAAAATATATTTGTCACAAAATCACAATATATATATATATATATATATATATATATATATACATATATATATATATATATATATATATATATATATATATGAGGTTGATCTGGAGGTTTTAGAATTAACGCATCTAAAAAGAAGTATGTGTTTCAGACCACCTACCTTAATAAACAAAACGAAGTAATATCTGAAGCAATTATTACATTCGTAGTTTCTGAGAAAACACTAAAACACTTCAAGAAAATTGCTCAGTTAAACCAAGTTTTTTTTTCAATTCAACAAGTTGGACAAAGCATTCGAAATACACAACACTTGATTTCAAAATTCCTTCATATTTTAGTAGAGTAAAAGGACCAAAAATTGTTCACGGTCAATAAAAGAGAGACAACAGAAAGAAAAAACATAAAAGCCTTTCAGAGCTTTCTTGTTTTAAAAAATATCGATTTCTTACCGCGAAAAGTATAACAAGAAAAACTATTGTAACTCATTAATAAAAATTTAATTTGTTTTTCTTAAAAACAAGATAGATTCCAGAGCGCCATTCTAATTACCACCTAAATCATTATTGCTTTTCACACCTAGCCTGGCACCTAACTATATCCAAATACAATATAACATGGTGAGACATATGATCTACTTCCCCACTATTTTCTGACCGTTCCCACTCAAAAGTGATGCGTTGTTACATAGTATGTCACTGTGTAAAAAATACAGCACTTGCAATTGGTGTTGAAAATTTTATATACCCATTAGGTTTTATGGGTCAAAATATAATCCAAACTTTCCTCAATTTCTACCACAAAAGTTTCGACTGAGAGAAAACTATTAGAAATGTTGTCATAGCGGAATTATTCGAATTCATTTTCTAAAAAGTTTTTCCAGGACAACGAAATCTGAATCACAGGCTGAATAGACAAAGTCAACAGTGCAAGTTTGCAACTTACCAACCTGACGAAGTTCTCAATTTAGACTTAGAGAACCCAGTGTACAATTTCATTGGTCACTTAAACTTCGAGGCAGAAAGCTTAGTTTGAAAGTTTGAACTAAGAGTTAAAGAAGTGAGAGTCTATTTCTGTCCAAAATATAAGGTCCCATAGGACACTAAGTTTAGGACAAAAAATAGACTTTCACTTCTTGAATCAAACCTCTATAAATACTTGGCTGCTTCGCTATCAGAGAGGGAGATGTTTGGTTTATTTGAACTCATGTATATTTTTAAGAAATCTGCTTTCACTAATCTACAAAATTGTACTTAGCATAAATTTCAAATGAAATTCATCACTTTCGTACCCTTTGGTAATCTAAATATGTTAGAACAAAATCTTGGTTCCCCTCAGGCCTCGTGCCCAGTACTCGGGCGCTCGCGCTCTCGTGTCAGGGCATTTAGTCTCTCGGGCGACTGACTTTGTTGTAACTTATACCAATTTTTTAATTAACTGATGCAACCAATCTTTGAATGAAAATGTTCTAGCTAAAGTACTCTTCTTGGAAAATTGTTCTTAGAAGACGACAAGGTCAGTAGAGTACCACTCGAGATATGTAACGTTTCTCGTTGGAGTACTCATGATCATTTTATATAGGTGAACTAATTAAAAGTTAGAGAACTAGCTCTGCATCTATGACGTTATTAGTGTAGTGGGCAAATTGGGGGAGGCAAAGACAAGTTAAAATTAAGCACGAAACCTGTCAAGGAGCCATAAAAATTAGATATTAACAAGTTTTCAAAAGAGCAACCTGAAGTGACTTCTAAAAAAATCATAATTTTATGAAGAATTTTATTTAGACAAAAATTAATCTGTGGAACCATGATTTTTCTTAGCAGGAAAATGAACCAAGCATTCACTGTAGAATGTCTAAAAAGAACTTCAAGACAAGCATATATTTCATGTGTTAAAACAAAATTCTTATTCGCTTAATAGAATTAGTGGCTTGACACCTAGTCTCTTGCCTTCGAATGCTGGGCACAAGGCCAGAGCAGGGCTAGGATTTACGGGAAAGGGTCAAAAGGGAGGTTTTGCTAGTGAGGCAGGTCTATGTGGGGGCAAGAAACAGACTGAGGAGGGTAGCTAAGTATAGCAAGAAACCTACACAAATGGGCTCGAAAAATACATCCAGTGCGTAGGTCTTTTCTAAGTGCACTTCCAAGACTTAAAAACGCATTTGGTACTTTTTGTGTTTTTATGTCCCCAGTGTGTATGACCCCCCCCCCCAGTGTTTTTTTTTGTCCCGCAGTTACAAAATAGGTTTTCTAACCGTTAAAATATTCCAACCTGTCATCAAAAATAAGCTGTAGGCCAAATTTCTCATTTTTTCCCGCCTTATTTTTTCGGCTTAAAACATCTGCCGGCCAAAATTCCCAGCACCAGTTTCCAAAATATTCCAATACTGGAGTGTTGGAAACTAGGCAGTAAGATAGGTGCTAGGGTGCCGTAAACATTAGCGGAAATGAAAACTAGTGAATGGAATAATAGCCGAAAAGGAGACTTTAAAAAATCAGATTCAAAAATGCGCAAATGTTATTGCGAGAACATGTTCGTTCGTATATTTTGGGATCTATTCTGTTCCCCCCCCCCCGTTACAAATTATATGTTGTTATATAGCACGTTACTATGTAAGAAAATTGCACGTGCGCCTGGGGGTCATAAAAGATTTATGCTCAGTGAAATGAGGGGACCGAAACCGAATAGATTCATTTTTTGATGGTGCTTGAATATTAGCCAAAAAGAAAATTAGCTGAATGGAATATTAGCCGAAAAGGAGACATTAACCAATCAGATTTGAGAAATGACAAATGTTACAGTGAGAATAACATGTTCAGTAGTGATATTTTTGTGGTACAATAGTACATTTTTAGTTTGAGTTCCTTAATTCGGTGCAACCAATTTAGTTCAATTTCTGTTTAACTTAATTTAGTTCAATTTCCTTATTTTAATTTGTTCATTTATTCAGTTTAATTTTGAAGATCAAATCCGATGATTTCATACTTGTTAATTTGTTTATATCCTATGCATGATCTTTTGTCTGTTCACCTTGTCTCGTGATTGCCAGTTGCCGCCATTTAGTAATGTTATCTTGTGAACAATTTGTGAAGCAGTTTGTTAATCTTGCCTAACTTCATTTTTCTCATTTTCGTAATTTAAAATAGTTGACTCTCTCTCTTAACTAGATTTCGATCCGCCAAAGTCTAAATTCAGACGCATCAAAAATTTGGTATCTTTCGCTAAGCGAAATAGCCGATAGATAGTTGAACGTGATTTCGCTCCGCCGAATCAACCTAAACTTTGTAACTCAAATAATCAATATTTGAATAACAAAATAAAGCTTGAATTCGCTCCGCCAATTCACTCTTAAATTGGCCGAACAACGAACGCTAATTGGCGCTACGAAACAATTCAAATCTACAGATTGTAAATCTGTACGACATGGCGCAGCCAGCTCGAGAATTGAGAAAAACACCGCTTTCGATAGAGCCATTTTGGGAACGACCAACCTCAGACCCACCGATCAGATGGGAGAAATGGAGAATTCAATTAAAACTAGCGATTCTCGCTCGCGAGAACATAACTATAGACACATTGCTTCAACCCAAACCATCGACAGTTCGCCTACCAGTGGAACCGAAATACGAAATGCCGATTGACGACACAACCGAGGAAGCAGAAAGAGAACGTAGAGTAAGAAACAACCAGCTGAAGCTACAATGGGAACTAAAGTGTCAAAAAATAACCGAAGCGGGAATACTATGTGGGGAGCGTCCTTGGAATCTGTGCGATCAGATATGCGTGTCCCTGTTGTACCTCAGTATTGGTACTGAAGGAAGACGACTACTAACACAAAAATTCCCGCACGACAACATTTATGATTTGACTACTCTAAAACTCTGGGAAATGATGGAGATTGCCTTTATCCGCCCAAGGAACATCACATTCGATCGATTTGTGTTCTTCTCTCGGAAGCAAAAAAAGGGCGAGACTGTAGAGCAATTTTACAGCATCTTAAAAGAACTAGCTGAAAATTGTGACTTTGAAAACCGTGAAGAAGCCATCATCAGGGACATTTTCATCACTAACATGCTAGACGATGACATTCAGCGAGAGCTTCTAAGGGACACAGTCGAACCAGAGAGGAAATGGGTAATCAGAATCAGCAAAGAATTTCATCTAATAACGGCGCAACTGGCAGTACGGTAAACACAGTACAACAATTCAATCGATTTCGCGGCGCGGGAGCACGAGGACCTCAATCAAGCAGAACAGTCACAAACCGTGCATCCATTGGTCAATGCCGTGGTTGTGGTCAAGTCTGGACACCTACACATCGTCAGGTTTGCCCCGCAATGGGTAAGAAATGTAATCACTGTGGTTTGCAAAACCACTTCGCTAAAGTTTGTCGTCGAAGACTTAATTCTTCAAGAAACACTCAACAAACTAATCGCATTAACAATATAGATACGGCAGAAACATCTAATCAAAATTCTAGCCAGGAAAGTCTAAACGTCAATTATATCAATTATAATGCGCAAATCAATTCAGACTATGATTCTTCGGATGATAATTACGTTGCCACTATTGAAAATACGAGTTCCCCAAATTTGACACTGAAAAATTTAACACTAACAATTGGAAACACAAACTGCGATTTACTTCTAGACTCTGGTAGTGGTTGTACCATTATTAATATGTCACTCGCAAGAGAAATAATGCTCAATTGCGCCCAATCACAATGGTCGGAGAAAAGACCATTGGAATTGAAGTCATTTTCGAATGATATCGTCCAACCTCTTGGCACTTTGAAAACGCCGGTAAAATGCAATGATTGGAGTATACAAAAGGCAAAAATAACAGTTGTATCCGATGGATTTAGACCAATATTAGGAGGGGATCTTTTTGACCAGTTAGGTATTACAATTTCTCAGAAGCCTTGCCCGCAATCTGAAGTTAATAATATAGATCCACCTTGTGCAATCAAGAAATCAATGGCAAAGGAATTTCCTGATTTGATATTTCAAATTGGGAAATCAAAAAACCACACGGTCAATTCAAAATTTCATAAAAATTATCGAGTAATACATCAAAAAGGACGAAAAGTACCCATTCACCTCCAACCGAAAGTGAAAATTGAATTAGAAAAACTGTTAAACGAAGGACATATTGAAAAGTTAAACAACTGTTCAGATCAATTTTTCATATCTCCGATTGTCATTACGGTAAAAAAGGATAAGTCAATCAAAATAGCCCTTGATTCAAAAATCCTAAACAAAGCTATTCATAAAAACAAGTATCAAATGCCTAATATAGATTCGCTAATTCAAACGATTTCGCAAACACTGTCAACGGCGCCGCAGGAGACTGCTTATTTCACAACTCTTGATTTGCAATACGCTTATAGTCAATTAAAGCTACACAGTGATACGGCCCGCCATTGTAACTTCAATATAGTCAGTGGTGATATGACTGGCACATATCGATTTAAAACTGGACTTTACGGGCTGACAGACATGCCGGCGGAGTTCCAAAAAGCTATTGATTGTACCCTAGCCGGTTTAGAAAATACTTTCTGTTTCCTAGATGACATTTTGATCGTTAGTAGAGGTGGAATCGAAAAACATCTTCATTTAGTACGAAAATGTCTAATAAAACTGGATCAAGAAAATTTACGCATAAATCTGGCAAAATGTCATTTCGCAAAAGAGACGATTGAATGGCTCGGTCATAATATTACACAGTCTGGTGTAACCCCACTTTCAAGTAAAACAGATGCAATCGGAAAATTATCGGCACCTACTAATCTTAAAAAACTTCGATCTTTTATGGGATCTGTACACCATCTTGGAAAATTTATTCCGAATTTGTCACAATTATGTTACCTCCTCCTACCATTGCTTAAGAAAAATTCGAAATTTCTCTGGACGGAAGAGCACGATAAACAGTTTTCTTTAATAAAAGAACAAATTACGGAAACAACTGAAAATAAGCATTTCAACCCGGATTTGGAAACGCGAATTAAATGTGACGCCTCGCGTAAGGGATTGGGATGTGCATTGGAGCAACGAAAACCTAATGGGTGGCATACTGTAGCATTCGCGTCGCGATTTTTGAACTCTGTTGAAGACAGATATAGCATAAACGAACTAGAACTTCTGGGTGTTGTTTGGTCAGTGGAACACTTTAAGTATTACTTATACGGCAAACCCTTTACAGTAATAACTGATCATAGAGCCCTTCTCTCTATTATGAGAGAAAACAGATCCAATAAATCATATAATAGTAGACTGACGCGATGGGTAGATCGTTTACTACCTTCCGGGCACAAATTTGAATTTTCGATTGATCACCTTCCGGGCACAAAAATGGGATTAGTGGTTTATATATCTCGCGACCCGCATCAACAAGCTGCTAATATATCCACATACGACGAACAATTTATTGTAGCTAAATTGGATATAATTAAGCGTAGCGCGAAACGCTTCTTATTAAATGCTGAAAATTACGTCGATTTCGCAGCGCGAAATCAATCTACAAATTGCGTCGTAAATAATCCAAATTCCACTAATAACTTATGTGGTGATTTCGCACCGCGAAATCCAGAACATTCTACAAGCACGCAAATTGACGACTCAATTAGCGAATTAACGATAAATAATTTAAATTCCATCCCCAAAATCGAAACAACTAACATTCCTCACTCGCTTTTTGCCTTAAACCGACCCACCGAACAGTCACACTCTAATCTAAATCAATTTCAACGCATCGCAACAAAATTCAAGAACGTATATATGATGTCTCAATCTCCTTCTGACGACGACACACTGATGACTGTAAAACAATCGACCCCTTCGAGAGTCCGATTTGCAGAGGCGGGGCCCTCTACTGTTCAAGCGGCACCTGTGACCCCCCTTACACCTACTACAGATACAACAGCCACTTCGCCTTCGGTAGACGACTTGTACATGGATTCCTTCAATTTCGCGCTTTCAAAAATCTTCTCAAGCTCTCTCATGGCCAGCCTGACAACAAAGGACGCGATCTTGAAAGAGATTCGCGGTTGCATTTTGACGTCCAATGAAGACAGATGCAGACAAATCTCACCCTACATTCATTCCTTCTGGAAGGAATTACACGTGAAGAATGGGTGTGTTTGCATAGACGACAGAATTGCACTCCCACATGCTATCAAGGATGCGTATTTAGATGCAATCCACGCAACTCACCCTGGCACATGGGGAATGACGGATATGGCGACACACGCGTGGTGGCCATACATGCACAGGGATATTGCCACCAAAACAGCAAAGTGCAACCCATGTGTCAAAATTTTTAAAAACTTAAAACCTATTATACCAGCAAATAAATGGGCACCATTAAAGCTATGTAAAGTTCCTAATGAGGAGATTCAAATTGATTTTGGAGGACCCATTTATAATGAGAAAAATCAAGAGATTTATTTTCTTGCATGTTTTGATCGATTTTCGAAATTTCCAACAGCAAAGGTATTTGATAGAGCCAATGCAGATAATATTTTAAAGTTTCTTCAAGAATATGTTTTGCTACACGGTATACCCCGCGCGATTAGATTGGATCAAGCTAGATGTCAAACGGGGCATCGAATTAAAACATTCTGTAATCAAAATAATATACAGCTAATCGAGGCGCCAATACACGACCACAGAGCTATTGGTTTGGTTGAAAGACTCATTCAAACAATCAAGAATCGCTTAGCCTGTATTAAAACGGCGGCGCAAAATCAATTTAACATGAAAGCATCCATAAATTCAATAATTTATCAGTTACGAATATGTCGTCAAAAGACTATTGGAATATCACCTTTTGAGGCACATTTTGGCAGAAAAGCGAATACACCATTAAGCAATATAACGACTAATCCAGATTCAAAAAGTTTAACTTACAAAAATATTCTTAACAAATATTTAGATTTGGAGACCGTCAAATGGGACCAACTCATCACAGACGACAAATGGGACAATGATGAGCGAAGCGACATAGAAATGGAAATAAACAAGGACAAACTGGGCAAAGAGGCAATGAAAAGACAGAGAGACGACCCAAATAAAGAATCGAGATTAATTTCTCATCCCGATGTTGGTCAACCGATACCAAGGACAGAATCGTCATTGGAGCTCAAATTGGCAAAGAAAAAACCACAAATAAAACGATCAAAGAAAAGTCTCGACGGTCTATACGACGTACTTGCACCAGGATCGTCAGTTATTAAAACAACCGAAAACACATCAGTAATCAAAGAACCGGGCAAGAGAGAGGTTACTATACGGAATTCTGACCTCGCAAAGTTCGGTACAAAGGCGGAACGAGAAACAGATTTGCAAATATATGCAAATAGACGCCCGAAAATCCCCACGGGAGAAACAACGGAGGAAATAATTCATCACCATGCTAAAGAACTAGGAAAAAAGTTAGAAGGTGGAAAGAAAATGAAACACAGAAAAGTGGCAGATGACGTCAGCACAGTGTCGTCCATTCACTCTAATGTAACACGCGCCCTCAGAGTAAGAATGCCAACCAAGCCAAAGATACAACAGACAACGGCGCCGCGAAATCAAACCACGGAGTCAAATAACGATCCCGCAGTGCCAATGCAACTACCGACTTCAAGCATCATTATCGCGGAGCCACCAAGCAGACCGAAAAGAAAAGCAGCCACCAAAGCATCCGCAGCGCTAATTCCTTCAAAAAGAAAACGCTCTGCCACTTCAACAACAGAATCGGATGAGTCTGTAATTCCAATTCAATCATGCCCTCCCACAACACCAAGTACTTCAGCAATTGGAAAACAGAAGAGACGGCAAAACATTAAAAACAACAAATCAAAAACAAGTCCATAATTTCTGCAATACAAACGGCTGCAGCGCAATCCAATCAAGAGGAGTCAAACTTCACAGTTGGCCCATGCTCCCCAACAACTTCCTACCCCACGCAATTCTACGTCTCTCCGAATTATGAGGAACCCGAGTTATCTATGACAGTTGGCGAGGCGGAAAGGTATTATGAAAGCGAAAGCGATTAATGAGTAAAACTGACCATTCAAAACTCTGTCTCAAACATTACAATAATAATTATTTTACAAGTACATATTTCTTACTAATTTTCTGATAAATAACATGTTATTTATTTCCGCCAAGGGGGAAATGTGGTACAATAGTACATTTTTAGTTTGAGTTCCTTAATTCGGTGCAACCAATTTAGTTCAATTTCTGTTTAACTTAATTTAGTTCAATTTCCTTATTTTAATTTGTTCATTTAAACAGTTTAATTTTGAAGATCAAATCCGATGATTTCATACTTGTTAATTTGTTTATATCCTATGCATGATCTTTTGTCTGTTCACCTTGTCTCGTGATTGCCAGTTGCCGCCATTTAGTAATGTTATCTTGTGAACAATTTGTGAAGCAGTTTGTTAATCTTGCCTAATTTCATTCTTCTCATTTTCGTAATTTAAAATAGTTGACTCTCTCTCTTAACTAGATTTCGATCCGCCAAAGTCTAAATTCAGACGCATCAAAAATTTGGTATCTTTCGCTAAGCGAAATACCCGATAGATAGTTGAACGTGATTTCGCTCCGCCAAATCAACCTAAACTTTGTAACTCAAATAATCAAAATTTGAATAACAAAATAAAGCTTGAATTCGCTCCGCCAATTCACTCTTAAATTGGCCGAATAACGAACGCTAATTGGCGCTACGAAACAATTCAAATCTACAGATTGTAAATCTGTACGACAATTTTTGTTCGGTTGTGATAGATTCATTTCAAGTTCTATAGGCCTCTGAGGTTGTCGTACACAATTCGTTGCTACGATATTTATTGTTAGGTAACTTAGGCTGCCAAGGATTTATTGCTGGACAAAAGCATATGCATGAACAAAAGAGAATGCTCAAACCAAAAGGTGAACAATCTTAGCAACGAGGCTGCAGAAGGTATGAACAATGAGATGATTTAGGAACTGCAACGTGAAATCTGTTAACATCTCACATAAACAAATCCAAAATGAAAATATACCTAATAAGAAAATGGCTAATCAACAAATTGAGGACAAACATGAAACCTGTGTGCGACATTTCCTACATCGCAAAACAAAATTAAAGCTTTGCTTTGTTTTTGTTATAACTTACAACTGTGCAAGAAATCATTTATCAGATGTAGTGGTTAAAATAAATAATGAATTAAGTGGATGGTGTTTTTCAAGCTTGTTAGTTTTTAAAAAATTCGAATTGCATTGCGAATCGGTGTTCATTTCTGCCTCTAAAGCTGAGCGTATTAAAAGGGCCAAGTTTGGTGATTCGTTGTTTAGGTCCAGGTTTGGAAAACACGTGAAATTTGAGGCAGGATGACTCCAATTTCGAGATGAGTAGTTGAATGACATAATGTTGCCGCAAAAGATAGTATGCCTTCTACTACACTTGTTTGGGGTGCGACTGTAGAGAATGCGGAAGAGCCGCTTTCAACAAGAGGCGTTGACTGTTGTGTTGATTTGTTGGCTTCCTGCGATCTGCTGTTTGTTTTGCTTCTCTTAGAAGCAGTCAATACCACGGGACACGATACAGTTCACTCGCTTGTTGAATCCGTGTCTGCAGTTCGGTCTCTTGCTACGTCGCAGTTCTTGTGGTGTGTTTCTTGTGTTTTCTGACTGCATGTTTTTAATGTGTTAAAGTTCTGGCGGATGAGCCGGCTTTGCGGGCATTTGAACTCTGGTTGCTTTCGAAAAATTCGAATTGACTGATGAGACCAAACTAACGTCGGCGACGTGTGATTTTCGGCTATTGCGCTTGTCGGCCTTCACTTTCCTTTTTAAATTGCTGGATTATTTTTGCTATCTTGTCCTTGTTTATTTCTCCCGAGGTTGTTTTCTGTCTTCTGTCCACGCAAATTTTCAGTGGAGTTTCTTTTTTGGCATTTATGCAGAATTTCGCCACATCAGATTTCCTCGCGGTAACCTCTATTTTCCCGGTTTTTTGGTTTTGTAGGTGTAGGATTTTTGGGCCAGGGGCCTTTCTTAGATCGTTTCTTATCTACTATTTTCTTCGTCGGCTTTAACTGGAGGGACTCGTCCATTCGAGGTATCTGACAAAATAGACCAGCTAGTTTCATCAATTACGACTCTCCTGGTGTATTCGCCAGTTGCTTTTCTTTGGCGTCGCGAAATACGTTGTTACGGCCGAAGTGTTGTGATTGAGCAGGTTTCTATGTTAAATTTACCGGGTGCAATCAGTGAGCGTGTCATTCGGCCTTTCAACTTAATTTTTCGGCTTAAAACATCTGTCGGCCAAAATTCCCAGCACCAGTTTACAAAATATTCCAATACTGGAGTGTTGGAAACTAGGCAGTAAGATAGGTGCTAGGGTGCCGTAAACATTTTTATATAATGAAGTATCTGCAGTTACTGATAGTACAAAACAATTCCTTGCTGTTTTTTTTCACAACAAATTCCCAAAAACACTTTAATTAATTGGCAAAATGAAAATCTATTATACACAATACCTTGATTCTTTGTTGTTTGTACGAACTGCAGAATTCATCAATCGACTCGCCATTTTGTAAATACTTTCATTTGCTGGCTCAACAACGGTTTAATATTTTCTCAGTTTCCATAAATTCACGCAAAATACACTAACAGAAATAGCACGTTGCGGGAAAACTATTTCTCAGAAACGGTAACGTGAATATTGACGTCATCGTTATCGTCGAAGAAATATGCAGCAGGCCTACAAAACGAGCAGAAGAAGAGACTAATATTTACTTAAATTAAACTATCGCATAAAATATACCCAAATTTTACGACTTACATCTCGAATTGCGGGCGGATCTAAACGAACGCAAAATTTTCCCACCGATTTCAATCACAGTCACGTAACTTATACTCCACAACTCAGGGTTTTCTAACCGTTAAAATAGTCCAACCTGTCATCAAAAAAAAGCTGTTGGCCAAATTTCTCATTTTCTCCCCGCATATAAGCAGAACTCCCCCCCCCCCCCTGTTACGGCCGAAGTGTTGTGATTGAGCAGGTTTCTATGTTAATTTACCGGGTGCAATCAGTGAGCGTGTCATTCGGCCTTTCAACTTAATTTTTCGGCTTAAAACATCTGTCGGCCAAAATTCCCAGCACCAGTTTCCAAAATATTCCAATACTGGAGTGTTGGAAACTAGGCAGTAAGATAGGTGCTAGGGTGCCGTAAACATTAGCGGAAATGAAAACTAGTGAATGGAATAATAGCCGAAAAGGAGACTTTAAAAAATCAGATTCAAAAATGCGCAAATGTTATTGCGAGAACATGTTCGTTCGTATATTTTGGGATCTATTCTGTCCCCCCCGTTACAAATTATATGTTGTTATATAGCACATTACTATGTAGGAAAATTGCACGTGCGCCTGGGGGTCATAAAAGATTTATGCTCAGTGAAATGAGGGGACCGAAACCGAATAGATTCATTTTTTGATGGTGCTTGAATATTAGCCAAAAAGAAAATTAGCTGAATGGAATATTAGCCGAAAAGGAGACATTAACCAATCAGATTTGAGAAATGACAAATGTTACAGTGAGAATAACATGTTCAGTGGTGATATTTTTGTTCGGTTGTGATAGATTCATATCAAGTTCTATAGGCCTCTGAGGTTGTCGTACACAATTCGTTGCTACGATATTTATTGTTATTTAGCGTTGCGTTTATACCGATTATCTTTCTAATGCTGATTCGCGGGGTCAAACAGGTTTATTAGATTACTTTGCTATTAGTTTTATTCGCAAGGCGATTTTGCTCATTAGAATTACAGACTTGCTTCGCTAGGCGAAAAGAACGATTTTATTGAAATTTTATTTCGGCAGTGAACTTCCACAAGACAAGTTTAAGAAGGAAAGGTAACTTAGGCTGCCAAGGATTGATTGCTGGACAAAAGCATATGCATGAACAAAAGAGAATGCTCAAACCAAAAGGTGAACAATCTTAGCAACGAAGCTGCAGAAAGTATGAACAATGAGATGATTTAGGAACTGCAACGTGAAATCTGTTAACATCTCACATAAACAAATCCAAAATGAAAATATACCTAATAAGAAAATGGCTAATCAACAAATTGAGGACAAACATGAAACCTGTGTGCGACATTTCCTACATCGCAAAACGAAATTAAAGCTTTGCTTTGTTTTTGTTATAACTTACAACTGTATAAGAAATCATTTATCAGATGTAGAGGTTAAAATAAATAATGAAATAAGTGGATGGTGTTTTTCAAGCTTGTTAGTTTTTAAAAAATTCGAATTGCATTGCGAATCGTTGTTCATTTCTGCCTCTAAAGCTGAGCGTATTAAAAGGGCCAAGTTTGGTGATTCGTTGTTTAGGTCCAGGTTTGGAAAACACGTGAAATTTGAGGCAGGATGACTCCAATTTCGAGATGAGTAGTTGAATGACATAATGTTGCCGCAAAAGATAGTATGCCTTCTACTACACTTGTTTGGGGTGCGACTGTAGAGAATGCGGAAGAGCCGCTTTCAACAAGAGGCGTTGATTGTTGTGTTGATTTGTTGGCTTCCTGCGATCTGCTGTTTGTTTTGCTTCTCTTAGAAGCAGTCAATACGACGGGACACGATACAGTTCACTCGCTTGTCGAATCCGTGTCTGCAGTTCGGTCTCTTGCTGCGTCGCAATTCTTGTGGTGTGTTTCTTGTGTTTTCTGACTGCGTGTTTTTAATGTGTTAAAGTTCTGGCGGATGAGCCGGCTTTGCGGGCATTCGAACTCTGGTTGCTTTCGAAAAATTCGAATTGACTGATGAGACCAAACTAACGTCGGCGACGTGTGATTTTCGGCTATTGCGCTTGTCGCCCTTCACTTTCCTTTTTAAATTGCTGGATTATTTTTGCTATCTTGTCCTGGTTTATTTCTCCCGAGGTTGTTTTCTGTCTTCTGTCCACGCAAGTTTTCAGTGGAGTTTCTTTTTTGGCATTTATGCAGAATTTCGCCACATAAGATTTCCTCGCGGTAACCTGTGTTTTTCTGGTTTTTTGATTGTGTAGGTGTAGGATTTTTGAGCCAGGGGCCTTTCTTAGATCGTTTCTTATCTACTATTTTCTTCGTCGGCTTTAACTGGAGGGACTCGTCCATTCAAGATATCTGACAAAATAGACCAGCTAGTTTCATCAATTACGACTCGCCTGGTGTATTCGCCAGTTGCTTTTCTTTGGCGCCGCGAAATACGTTGGATTTCTTCAATTTTGGTGTCACTGCGATTGAAATCCTCTCATTTCTGATCGGGTGTGAAAGTGGTCCACTGAACGGTATCTTGATCTGTATTTTGATATAAAACATTCTGATAAGATAGCTTATTTAGATTTGATTCAAAAACTATTTTGCTTAAAGGTGTACTGGGTTTGCGAACAAAATGCGCTTTAAATTGGCTTATTCTAAGAGCTCTCTGTCTGCATATTCCATGTTCGTTTAATTTTATTTAACCAAGTTTTTCCAAATAAATTGTGATTTAAAAGCTTTCTTCAATGCAACCAAAAGGACGTTCAACTGTTTGAATTAAGCTTTCTACTAAACCAATGGCTAGGTGGTCATTAATTGGTTGCTTTTTTCAATATGGTTTTGCTGGCGAAAATTACAATTTAGCTTTCAATTTGGCATCTCGTTTGGTCAAGGCGAACGCACCGCAGAATACCGTTCAATAAGATGTAATTTTGTAGATGATTTTGGATTTTATTGGCATTGGCGTGGTCAAATAACTCCGCAGATGAAAATTTAGAGAAACAGTCTACGCAGGCAAGAATATGAACTTCATGATCTTGCTCAGACTAGATCGTACTGCCGAAGTCAGTTTGAATCTCTTCATTAGGACCATTACAGACTTTTATGGCGGACAATGTGATGATGGTATCACCTGCTAAATTGTTTACTTTTTTGATGCATGGCCAGCATTTTGATGTTTTTGCAAGGAAATCCCTTTTCATATACGGCCACCACGCATGGATGGTGATATCAGTCTTCCCCTAACTGAGATGTGTTGAGTGAATTTATTCTATGTAGGCGATTTTGATGGACTGTGGGAACGCTAGGCCATAATCGATGCGAACGCAGCCTACTTTCACGTTGGGACTCATTTTTAAACAATCGTCTGTTTGCACCTTTACTCATCCCCCGTCAGTACACAGTCACGGACTTCTTTGAGGATTGCGTCTTCCGAGGCTACAAGTCTTTTTGTGACCATCTTGCTCAGAGCAAAACAAAGGCATCTGCAGAGATGTTGGTTGGGTTTGCTCTGTTGGAATTTGGTGTATGTGCTTCATCCGTTGTTAGGTTTTCGGGTGTTTTTTATTTACGATGTAATTTGTTGTGGTTTGGCAAATTGGACTCTGGATGATTTACTTTGCTGGGCTGTTTTTGGCATAGCGATCAGGTTGACAAATTGCTGTGCAATTTTTTCTTCAAAATTAGAGTGAGGACTGACTTACTTTTTTAGAGCTATAACATAGCCGGAGTGATTTTGGTCACTGCTGTCAATTAGTTTCTTTATTCGTTTAGAGGAATTCATTTTGGCGGCAAACTGAAAATTTGAGGAAGTGTTTTCATGCTTTTTATCGGCCTTACGAAATTAGCACTTTTGTTTGAATTCGTGTCACTTTTGGTATTTCTTGGCATTGGATGGTAATTTGCCTAAATTTCCGGTACGAACAACTCAAAATTTGATCTAATTGTCACTAATTCAATTTCGTTTTTCTTAATGTGTTATGTTGGGTGCATTTTAGTCAACTAGGCATTTTAGTCGAAAATAATCAACTTGGCGCATTTCACTGCATGGCAGTTGTTTTAATTCAAAATTGAACGGTCAAAAGCAATCATCCGCGCATGTAAGTCTGCTGTTGTAGGGTTTATTTAACTGATGTTCTATCATGACTGAGATTGGTGACTGATGACTGGTGATGAGAGTAAACTTTTGTCCAAAAATTAAAACGGGAAATATTTTTTGGCCCATACCATCCCTAATTGCTCTAGCCTGTTGATAGTATATCTCGACTAAACCGAATTTTAAAAAAAAACCAGAGGCAAAAGCAACTGTTTGCCAAACCTCATGGTCTAATTGTTCCAGAGCTGCCCCTGAACTTTTTCTAGATGACTCGCATTTTATTCTGGTTTCTAAAACCGTGTTGCGGTTTTTACTTTCAGCTATGTGCTATTCATTGTTAGTGTTTGTCTTCAACTATGCGCTATTTCTTGGAATATCCGTTTTTGATCTTTTCAAAGTGTATGTTATGGTTTTCGTCCATATGTTTTTTTCTGTTTCATTTTTCTATAACGATCTGAAGGGTTGGCTTTTGTTGCCAAGTTTGGTTCAAATTTACTAATATGATGTACAGATCCGAGAAACGATCCTATTATTTTAAATAAGTTTGGTGGATTTAGAATAAAAATGACACTTGTTTTTGATTCTAATGGTCCTATGCCCCTTGTTGAGAAAATATAACCCAGCCATTCGATTTCATTCTTTGCAAAGTAGCTATTTGAGAGCTTTAGTCTTAGATTTATGTCGTCCAACTTTCTTAAGCTTTTTTTGACCAAACATAAGCGTTTGTCAAGCGTTCCGCCAGTAAAGTTTGGAGTACCGTCGAAAAAGCAGTATGTGTTTGTGAGGCCAATTAATATTGTATCTATGGCTTTTTGAATTTCAGACATTTTGGTCAGACCGTAGAAACCTGTTTTAAATCCATAACTGACTGCCATATTTCCACTGAGTTTTTTGAAAATGCAATGCCGAGCTTTTGCAATGCAATTAATTTTGGAATTGAGCTGGCAATGAGCACACTGCTAATCGATTGTTGTAAAAATTGACTCGCTTTGCGCCTTGTTCGAGCTTCTATTTTGTGAAATAATTCTAATCAGGCTGCCTATATTCGGCATCTGGTATAAATTTTTGTAAATTGATTTGCAAAGACTTTTGAATCTAGCGCTAATTTTATTGTGTCATCTTTCCTGACTGTTATTACTATGGTTGAAATAAAGTTTTTATCCGATTTTGAGTCATGTTATTCGACATAACCTTGTTTTAAGGGTTTTTCTAATTCTAATCAGTTTCTGCTTTTTTGCTGTACAGGGAGTTTTTATGAAAATTTGATTTTATAATGAATTTGTACTTACCAATTTGTCTTGTTAAATCATTCTGTTTCTGTTTTTGTTACCATAAATGACCGCAATTCTTATACCAGGTTGTCTATTGCGTTGCTGATTGTTTTGATTGGGTTGAATTGCGGGGCAAATTCACTATTATTTTGTACTCTGGGGATGGTGAGTTGTGTCGCGTTTCTTTTTTCAACTGATTTTGCTCTCCATCTCCTTGTTTATGGCTGCTTTTAGAGCTTTACTTGGGTCTTGATTTTTGCGGAGCAATTTTCGCTAGATTTCTGTATCTGAAAAATTAGTTATTAATTCGTCTCGTATAACTGTTCTTCACAATCTGCGAAATTGAAATTTTCCGCCAGTTGTTTTAGTATGCTGTAATATTGTTCAATAGTGTCCCCTTGCTTTTGTTTTCTTGAGAAGATATCTGTCAGACTTTATAATAGGAAGCCTAATGAACCATAGTTCCATTAGCTCTGACAAGCTTGTTGTTGTCATTTCGTTGAGGGTTGCATGAGGTTCTTTTCTGTTTAATATTCATCTCCCCTCGGTTCCGATGCTCAAGTAGAGAAGAGAGACACTTTTTCGGTCGCACAGATCCCAGGGTTGATCACAACATTGTACTTCGGTTTCAGTTTTTTTTTGTCATATAAGTTTCCAAGCTTCCAGCTCAATTTGAGTTGAGAATTCCATGTTTTGTTTTCTCAACCTCTGGCCTCAGCGGGGTCCTCAATGAAATGTTCGCAAGTCGGTTCTGCTGGAAGGGTTACTTTTGCAGTTTTTGTGCGGAATAAGGTGTCCAGGGTTACTCCTGGCAAGAACGGCCAACTTTAATTGGGTGCTCGACCTCTCCCGACGAAGTGGAGGTCGAGAGTCGCTCCAAAAGTGGTTCAGTGGCGAAAGGAGTTTTTCTGAAGGCTGCTGTGAGCAATGTTTTACGCAAGTCTTTGCTATGGTACCTATCGCTGATTTGCCGTGCGTTTAGACCGATTATCTTTCTAATGCTGATTCGCGGGGTAACACAGGTTTATTAGATTACTTTGCTATTAGAATTATTCGCGGGGCGATTCGGCCTATTAGAATTACAAATTGGTTCGCTGGCGAATAGAACATTTTTTTGAAGTTTTAAGTCGGCAATGAACTTCAACAAGACAAGTTTTAAAATGGAAGGTAACTTAGGTGGCCAAGTATTGCTTGCTAGACAAAAGTTTTTGCATGAAAAAAATATTTAGAACGAAAGCATTAACAAGTTTAGCAACGCAGCTGCAAAATTTTTGACAAAAAAATTAATATAGGAACTGCAACGTGACATTTTTTAACATCACACATAAACAGATCCATCATGAGGTTATACCAAATAAGGAAATTGGTTACTGGATGATATGAGTCCAAATATGCTACCTGTTTATCATAACAGAGGGATGGCCGTGGCCCGCAGCGCCTGGCCGTGGTCCTCGAGGAATTGACAACTGCATTAATGTACAAGTAAGAGAGCTAGATAACTGCGCTTCTCACTTGTGTGTGCTTACATCAATTATTTCCGCAATCAATTTTTCTATGATTCCTTCTTTTGACTTATTCGGCTAACTTTCACGTCAGCTTATATTCCAAATTCCACTTATTCTGGTTGTTATAGATTCAAAAAAAAGTCCCATTGGCCACCAAGGCATTGCTGAATGTTTTGATCGCATGTTAGGCGAAGTAGATAATTTGCGTCCCACTTATGTTTACTCACAGCAATTATCTCGGCAATCAACCCTTCGAATGTTCCTTCTTTTAATTGTTTCGGCTAATTTTCAAGTCGGCGAATATTTCAAAGTCAATTTTTTTTCGGTTAGGATAGATAACATAAAGTACATTAGGACTCCGAGTCATGGCCCAATGCTTTAATTGCATGTTAAGTGAGTTAGATAATTGCTCTTCCCACTTATGTTTGCTTACAGCAATTATCTCTGTAGTTAATTCTGCTAAATTTTTTACCCTTCAATTTCTGGCTCATTTTAACGTTGGCTCGTTGGCTATTGTTTCGGGCACCAGTTTACAGGACAATAGATCGAAAGAACAGATCTAAAGCAAAAATTGGGAAATTAGATAAAAAATTTATCTATTCAAGTTGCGTATCGGCCAATCAGATTTAAGCGCTCACTTAATAATCAGCGGTTAATATGTTCGGCCGGGTGACGTCTTAACAAATAGACGTACCAAAAGGTAGAAATTTCAACAAATGTGATTGGTTGAGAAATTTAAAGCATTGTACTGTTAAGTGTTCAATTGGCCTAAATTGGACATAGCCTAATGCTAGATTATAATTTTTACCGCATCTGGCCATGTCTCGCAGGCCATGGCCATGCCTCAGCGGCCCGTGGGATTTGATATGAATCTATCACAACCGAACGTGAGACCAGTTTTCCCCCAAAAAAGTATAATTTTGCTTTATCGGCTGATCGCAATTTCTGAGCAATTTTACGTTAACGCGCATATCTTATTTTAAAACATGGGAATTTGTTGAGCAATCAGCCAATCAGAAAACAACATTCCCATTTTTTCGATTGTGATTGGCCAGCAATAAAATTTCTATATTTTGATACGTCTGCCATTTTCACTAGCGCCGTTCGGCCGTGATATTTTGTTCGGCTGTGGTATACTTATATCTCGTCATATATGTCACTAAGGCATGGCCCTTGCTCGCTTTAAGATTATGCCAGCTCGCAAATAAGGCTTAATTTCGGCCAAAATGAAAAGAAAATAATTTTCGGGTTTCCGAAAAGAAAATAATTTTCTATTCTAGGTTTCCAATTTTTTGTTCTCGATTGGTTGTCGGAACTCCAGCACGATTTTAAAATGATAATAGCAAAAGTGTAAGGAACCATAGCAAAACAAACCAATTGAAATTTTCAGTGACTTACAATTAAGGTTTTTGTTTTTTCCTTTCTCTCTCTCTCTCTCACTCCCATGACACCAACAACTATAAGATAGCCAAGTATCAATTTTAAATCAATTTTGATATTGTTTCTTCATTTATTAGGCCATTCCTCTGATGGATTGTGACCGCATATGAAAATAACGGATCTTAGGCACCCTTCAAATATTAATGTTTTGCTACTTTCTGGAAAGGTTACTAGTGTTCATGATTACGTACCTAGTATAATACATCAACAGACACATTTGCAGCATTTTTCAGGAAAGTAGTAGACCTTTTTTTGCAAAGCACGCAATTCCTAATAGTGTAATATAAGTACACATTTTTGGTTGATGTTTACATTATATGCAGCTCATTATTATTATGCACGTGTTAATTTCAAACTACCGCTCTGTTAATTTCTTCTAAATGCCCATTCACGCGTATTCAAATGTAATAATTCATATGCATACATAATGTTAAAACATACACAAATGGGGGTGCCTAATATACTGGGGGGGGGGCGCTAGCGGAAAACATGCAAAATAATGTCATTTTGAGACGCGACTTTAATTAAAACTTCCATCTTTTTATTATGAAAAAGAACAGTTGAAAAGCAATGAGAAATTGAAAGAGAAAAAGTCTACCATTTGAGGTTCGACCAAGTGTAGACAAATATTTATTCGTATAACTCAAATTTTTAATTTTTTTGCCTGAATTACACATAGTTGAGAGTAAGTGAACACCGAAACATTCTTTGAAATTTCATGAAAAGCAGGCATCTTTTCCGTTATTGACCCCACGCATTTTTACAACTCCCTGTTTGTATATGTTATGTCATAAAAAATGGATTTCAATACTATTTACCTATACATATACCACAAGAGCGATGTTTTAGAGCTAATACATGTATGACAAACAACGTGAATATAATGTCAGTATTGACCTGAAGCACTATATTATCACGTTTTTCATTGTTTTTGGCCAAATCTAGTTCAATTTCTTCAAATTTGTCAGCACTTTGAGCGAAAATCTTTCTCTCTATAATAAAGTAGAGCACATGTTCTATATTACCAAATATAGAACAAAACTGTTATGAAGAGGAAAATTTAACTTTTTGGGGGAGGTAAAACGACTGATAAACGTGACTGGGGTGGGTGCGGCAGTCGTAAAAACCCAAATGCAGAATTTAAAAAACATAGAAATGAAACTAACGACCAATTATTTTAAATCTACTTGAGTTTTCCTCTGTTTTCAAAAAAGATGTTCTTATTCAAAAAATTTGTTTTGCAATTTATTTTTTTATTGAAATTAGAACCGAAACAAACTACTCAAGTAAAGGAATTGAAATCACTCTTTGCTCTATTTTTGTAAGGAATAGAAGAACAGGGGCAAAAGCTTTTGGTTATTTTTTCCTTTTGAAAATTTAAGTTTATATTTTAACATATAGTACATTATTTAGTTATCTTCTCGGGCTTGATTCAGGTTTAAATTTTAACCTATAGTGCAACAATTAGTTAACTTCTCTCCCGGGTTGATATCCTCGTTCAAAAGTTCTTATGAAAATACCCTTCCAGACCATTTTTGCCTATGAAAATAGCCAGGCAGACCAATAATGCTTATGGTCCAGACGTTGCCTGTTTCAAATTTTTGGTGCGTTCATGTGGTCGTTTATGAAAAGCTTATGAAAAGACCCATCCAGACCAAAATGCGATACGATACAGACTTTGCGTTGTTCAATTTATGAAAAGACTCAGAAAGACCAGACAAGTCTGTGATCCAGACTTTGCCTCGTTCAAGTAGTGAAATGACTCAAGCAGACCAAAAAAACATGATCCATAATTTGCCTCGTTCTTTCCTTTGTGCCCTTTTAGGGACCTTCTCCCATGTGCTTTAGAATAAATGTGACTTAATGAGTGTCCTATAAAAAAAAGAGTGCCGATTTTTTCTTGGGCTGCCAGAAAAATTCGGGAAATTTTTCTTGTGGACAGTAAAGAGCCTAGTGATTAGTAAATTTGAAACTTACAAGAATATTGCTTGATGTGATGAAAGTATACATAATTGTACTCATGTGGAACATTTTGGTCTACGAAAAGAACTACAGAGAACACTTTCTATTTAGAATGAGAAGAAGACAAACGTTTGACATTTTCTTCCCGGACTCTCTGAACTATGAAATAAACTGGAATACATGTGAATCAGTTTAGTTAATCAATAACAGTAAAATCACATTGGTATGTTTCACTAAATTAATTTAAATAAGAGAAACGAAATTGAACTTCTCTTAAGAAAGTAGAAAGATCACCACATTTTTCAGTTCTTTAAAAACTCTCATTGAATATCTTCGTCATACAAATCAATTTGAAGTAGATATCGAGCTAGAGTCAGAAGAATTTAAACAGTGCTGACTTTTGCTAGAACTAAATTCAATTAAAAACTTAAAAAAGCACCATCACAAGCTATTGCTTTAAAATAACACTGCAAAAACTAATGAAAAAAATCCGCTCAAAAAAAATGTGAAAAAGTCATCGGCTGCATGCTCTTTTTACAAAATATATTTGCGTCGACGCTGAATATAAGCTCGTCAAAAATAGTTTATGTACTACTGCTCATAGCTTGCCGAAATTCGAAATCTTTAAATAAAAGGTTTTTTGGCTTTTGAATCTTTTAGTTTCTGTAAAAATGTTTGAACACTATATTTATTTACCTAAAAAATGAATAGTTCAACAACGTTGATGTCTTGCAAAAATAATATATATTAGAAGAAAGACAATTTTTTAAGAACCTGTATAATTTCTCTGATATCTTAATCTTGGCAAGGATATTGTGCCCATTTCTATTGTTTTTGGGCGTGTTCCTGTTCTGCAGTCAAAGACCAGATATCTTTCTTTGCTGCCCTGGTTTTTTCAAGCAAAAAATTGTGTTGTCGATTTGATAACAGTCTAAGTGTGACTAAGTTTAAGTTTTGCTTTTAAATATTTGTATATGTCCAACAGCAAATCATTGTGGCTAGAAAATATTTCTGAATTATTTTAACAAACCATAGTTGCAGGCTATGTGTTCGAGGCAGTAACGGAAATGAATTCCGATTTCCGTCTGACCAAGAACTACTTTGCAATTTAGGAATTATCTATTACTTGACTGTGTTGGCTCAATTTTGGTGGTCAGTTGATTGATATTTTTGTCCCTGATTTTTACCAAACAGCTCAGTTATTGCATCTCAGGTATTGCATAACTTTTAACGAACGAACAGTATAACCATATCTGATAAGAAACGGTTAATTGGTTTCCACTTTTTTGGAAAACAAATGAAAATACTGAAGGAGGAATGAGAACTGGACTGAAATCTGCTGTAACTCGTCAACTTATTTATCTACAGGAGCCATTAAACGCAATAAAATGATTTTGTGTAAATGTTTGGAAAGAGTTTTGTTTCGCAACAGCTGTTAATTATAAAAAAAGGTTCAGAATCTTTGATCTATTCTCCAAAATTGACTCCCCTGTTGCACTAAGCGGCCATGACAAAAGAATATGCAATAAGCTTTAACCTATCGACATTTAGTAGAATGTGATAAGAATAATTGTTTAATTGAACCCACGAAGGTGGAATTTGATTTCTGAAGAAAACCAAAATGTTTATCTTTCAGTTCAAGAAAACGTCATGAGAAACGAAAAACCATTATTTTTTGGTTCAGATTTATTCTAAATTCTGATTTTCAAATGTTTGATTTCAAATTTTGTTTTTTTCTCTCTTTATGTACCTGTCCACTAGCCACTTTTGCCCATTTGTGCAACTTTCCTTTATGCAAAATATGTGAAAAACGTTTTTCTGCCTGATCGTTCTCGGAAAACTATTGACATCCCAAGAAACATTGCCTTGTGTCTTGTTTTTTATACCCGTACCTATCACAAAGTGTAATTCAGCTCTGAATCAGCGGCAAAATCATTATGTTTTTTTTTCATGACCCTTACTATGTTCATGTCACATTTAAGAATTCGCAGTCTGCGTTTTGGGGTGATCCATTCGAGCATGATTTTCTTTGTTATGAACTACTTCTGAAGTGTTAGGGCAAGTGGCTAATTTTATCCGGAGCATAACTAACTAGCGTCTGAATTTTCTCTTAGCATCAATAAAAAGCGGCTGATTTTATCCGGAGCACAACTAATTAGCGTCTGAATTTTATCTCAGCATGATGGTAATTAGCGTGGGCTCCCCGATAATTAACTCACACACTCACTCACTCTTTCTCTCTTCTATCTCGCTCATATTTATTTAAGCGGGGAATTTAAATTGCACCCACATTTCTTTTCCCTACACAATTTTGCAAAACCATGTGCAAATGCATGAATTCAATTGATTCAATGAAATAGAGGATTAATTAGATGAAATAGTTCATGATATATGCAGGTTCATTACAAGTTTGCAGGTTATCAAGATCATTTCCCAGAACATTCCCCATTTCTCCACGTCATTTCCCATATCTCCAGTACATTTGGTTCAGCGGAGGTCGATCAGTGTTCATCTTTCATTCGCCCGGTGGTGCGCACGATCCACAATGTTCACGGAAGTTGTCGACCTACCAACAGCAAGGTCGGGACGTCCCATCTTTGTCAGAACAGCACCCCAGTTTGAATAAACGTTCCTACAAGGCAACAGTTCTGAAACAAAGCACAAAGGCAAAATCAAAACCGAAAATGAGAGTAATGGAGATTAAAATTGGAAGGGGGGAGGAGGGGGTGAGGAGGGGGTGAGGAGGGGGGGTGAGGAGGAGGGGGGGTGAGGAGGAGGGGGGTGAGGAGGAGGGGGGTGAGTAAGAGGGGGGGGTGAGGAGGGCGGGGGTTGAGGAGGAGGATGAGGGGGATGTGAGGAGGAGGAAGAGGGGGATGTGAGGAGAAGGGGATGAGGAGGAGGGGGTGAGGAGGAGAATGAGGGGGATGTGAAGAGGAGGGGGATGAGGAGGAGGGGGGGTGAGGAGGAGGGGGCTGAGGAGGGGGGTAAGGAGGGGGGTGAAGAGGAGTAGGTGGGGGTGAGGAGGAGGAAGAGGGGGATGTGAGGAGGAGGGTGTGAGGGGAGAGGTAGCTGTGTAAGCGCGCTCCTTTCGTTATCGAAGCCTATCTTCTTTAATGTTAAATTTCCGTGGCACGTTTTAGACTGCACATCAGCAATTATGAACATCAGTTCCCTCTCCTCGTACTCAATTACCGGCTTATCTACTTCAAAGATCACCTCCATTATTCCAATAAACAAAATTCAATCAAGAGTTAACAGTGGAAAACAAGTTTCAATCAGATCTGAAATACACAACATATGAAGACCATTGAGTCTACAATTCAAAAACTGGAAAAAGATAGACATAAGTAGACTGATAAACACTGGGATTGACACCCCACGTGCGAATGCCCGAAGCTTGGGCTACTTATATATACATTGGTGCATTCACATCTTTCAGGTGGAAACGGTGGAGGTCGACAGAGGTGGTTGGCGATCGGTGGCGGAGGTCAGTGGAGGGGGGGGGGGGGTGGGGTGGGGTCAGTGGATGACGACGTGCGAGTTAGTTGTGGTGTAGTTAGTAGAAGTAACTAGAAGCTAATGATAATGAGGGTCGCCATTTTAAAATACTCATGCCTGAGATCGAGTAATTGGAAATTTTCAAAACTTGCTATCTACAGTCTGTCAGTTCTTTGTATGTACAGTCTGATGTGAAGCATTCTGTGCAGCGTTGACCTATAATGTAAATGAGGCAGCAAAGAATAAAGACAGACTGGGATCTTTCCTAATCGACTCTGGGTAGAATGTCAAAAGTATTTCTGGTATTTGTATTTACTGCTATTTGTCTGGTACAGTAATGGTTACAATTGATTGTCAATGGTACAGCGCTGAAACGCACTGCAACTAAGAAACGGGTAGGCATTTTAAGAACCTGGCACATAAAAAAACAAAAAATCAGAAAAATTAGGCTCTTCAACTGAAACAAGCAAAGTTGAATACCACTGCTTTGAGCCGTCTTTAGGTTTGCAAATGTCGACATTTTTAATTATAAAAAAAAAATTTAACTTGCCAAACTTGTTTGGATTTGAGATTCCTGTGTAACCACAATATAAAAACTGAATACAAAAAATTCCTTTATGAAAAAAATGACAAAAAATTAAAAACCGTAATTGCAGGAACGCTGAAAACTCGGATTACATCTTAAGCTATAACGGCAAAAAATAAAGTAATATCCGCAAATTCAAGTGGTTTTATTTAAATTTGTTAAAAAAAGGTATCTTTGCTGAAGTTTCAGTCTGAAGTTTCTACTTGGACACTCGATCAATCTTCGAACTCAATTCTAAAATTTTAACAAAATTTGTTTCTTCAAATCCTACTGTTTTAATACGTCCAAATTGATTTTTTACGAGACAATGTGTTGCCAACGTAGTACAACTGGAAAAACTGAGCAAACACGACCGCAGGGAAAATTGACCAGATGATTATTCAAAATTACTAAACACATTTAAAGTCTAGAACTTGAAAAAAAGCTGGAAACAAAATAGGAGAGCAGAAAGCAGAAAAGGGGACGCAAAATGGGCACGATTTGATTTTAAACTAATGCTCTAAGTCTCAGTAGTTATGTTAAAGCGTGCACAGATTTTTCAATTAATGGAGAGCAACAATTTTGTCAAGTTAGACAACTAACTTTGAGACTTGATAAAAATTATGTCAATTTTTGATAGTTTTTCACCTTCTCTACTGCAAGCTAAACAACTGCAATCTGTTTTCAGCTTCAAAATTTTGAAATATGGAGCGAACTTCTTGCAAAAACTGTTAAAAGTCTAAAGTCAAGCCTCCTGCAAAAATATTGGCAGCCCAATTACTCTTTTTGGTTTTGCTAATTTTTTGGTGTACAATTGAACAAGTGAAAAAAAAACTAAGCACAACAACTTGACTCAGAAATAAATGAAATGACAATTTTTGAATCTGACGCCTCGATTGGAAATTTTCACAACTAACAGAGTAAAGTTGTTTTTGAGCAACTTTATTGATTTTTTGCAACTTAGTTAGCCCAATTTTCCAAATTTATATCGTCAAATACCTAAAAAAAAAGCAAAATTGGGGTCCAAGCAAAACGGACTCTAACTTTGAACTCCCTTCGGCCATTTGGGCGGAACCTCGGGCGCAAGCACCTTTGGATCACGAGTGATCAAAGTAGAAAACTAGTAGTTGGCTGAGTTGAGACCTTTCAATCCTGTAATTGAAGTCTGCTGAATTCTGATTTATTACAGATAATTTATTGACTAGAGGAAAAATTTCAAGCGTCATACTATCGTTTCTTACCTTATTTTCACGTTACTTCGCAAAAAGCGAGAACATTTAAGTGCAGTTTTTATTTACTCAATCGTTATTGGAAAACAAATTTCAGGTGGCCACTCAAAAATGCTGTTTGCATGAAGATTTCAAATAGGTTTAGTTTTATAAATCGCTCAAAAATGGTCGTATGAGAGGCTGGACCAAAGAAAACATGACAGAAATCACTCAATAGACCAAACTCATTTTTTATTCCAGACGTCAAAATTACAATACATTTAAATCTAATTTTTTCAAGTTTACTTGATCAATCTAAGGCAGACCCGCTGTACAGCCTTTTACAGCCTTAAAGTATAAAGAGCTAGGGATACTTATTTCTACGCGCGAAGTAGACTTAGCGATGTCTCTCAGACTAACCGACTCAGTAAAACACTGAAGATATATTTCAATTATAACGGTGATTAGAAAGAATAACACCGGAGTCAGAGATACGCACATCGTGCAACTACTCTATAAGCCTAACGCCCCTACGTTTTTGCAGGTTTTTATCTTTCATTGCTGTAATTTCAGCGGATCGTGCGGTTTCTTTGCAAAAAAGTGTACATATTGAGGCGGATAGCGGTGAAAAAAAAATTACGGCAAAACGCCCGATGGTTTATCAGATACAAAATCTTTTTCAAATAGACCGACAGGATCCAAATAAAACATAGCCGGCAGATTGCCGGAAAATGGCCGCGATAGACGCTTGTGGCCTTCCATGAATTGAAACAGCTAAAGAAACAAGATAGGCAGATTGACCAACAGGCCTTTGGTAGACCACAAGATTTTTTGGGTTGGATGCGTACTGTCAATTTTATGACACATACGGTCTATAGGGAAAAAGCCCTAAAAGAGTTTTCTCAAAATTGATATCCAAAATCAAAAACTCAAAGACTGAAACTAAAGAATTAGGGCGCAAAAGTTTGACACTTTTTAGATGCACACTATTGATCTTTTATAGTACATCTTCATAGAAACTAAAGTTCCATAAGTGAGTTCAGAAATCATTTTTTGAGTGAGGTAAGTCACGCAATTGAGCTAAAAGTAGAAAAGACGTCACGAGAAGACGAAACAAAATCTGCTAAAAGAAGTAAAAAAACATAGCAGGACAATTCCTGACATAGAATTCAAAGAATTATCACTGACTCAAACAAAAAATTAGACCAAAAACGGACTATAAAAAAATGTGAAAATTATTTGTTAAATCGGTTCAAAAAAATTAATGTCAAAATGCCGCATGTGAACAAAAAACCACTAGCAAAAAAAAAATTTTGTTCAAACAAAAAAGTAGGCCTAGAATGAACTATGAATGGATTGGGAAAACCATTTAGAAAAAAATCCGATCTAAAAAATCGCCAAAACAAAACCAAAATGAAATTTCCGCATGTGAAAAAACCACTAGCGAGAAAGCGACTTTTTGTCCAAACGCCGTTTTCTCACTCTACTTAAAATTAGAGCGAAAAAATTCACGCTGCAAATCCACTTGCTTTTTCGCTCCACTTCCTGTTTCGGCGTGACCAAGATCACTACTCCAATTTGACTTCAAAAATCATGAAGGTTTGTGAACAGATCTTAAAGACAGCGCCCCCAATACAATTCAAATTGTTTGAATTGTAATAAAAAAAATTATGAGCGCAATAAATACCCCCTGGAATTGCTGACGCGGCTATTAATTTTATAATGTGAAGGATATACCGGTGAAGCAAAACTTGTCACAGGCACCATAATGACTATTGACCTCAACACATTTCGAAGCTGATCTTTAATCCTCAATTTCTTAGGGAAAATTTAAATATGATATAGAAATCCTGTGGTACTGTTATAAAAACTACCTGTACGTTGCAACGTAAATTGACTCATTGAAGGAAATTATTTCAAGTATTAAAATAATAGATAAGAAACGCGATATGAAATAGATCAAGCAAAATCAAGCTGACAATCGGTAAAAAAGCTTCATATCAAAGTTTGGCAGCGTGAATGATTTTAGTGACATTTAAATTTAACATGATTCGGAACTGCTTCGTTCACCCCGCAAATAATGTTT
>NW_027453464.1:25000-27285 GCF_964194025.1 Convolutriloba macropyga | reverse complement strand
CTCAAGCTAACCCAAGCTAGCTAAAGCTAACTCAAGCTAACTCAAGCTAATTCAAGCTAACTCAAGCTAACTCAAGCTAACTCAAGCTAACTCAAGCTAGCTAAAGCTAACTCAAGCTAACTCAAGCTAACTCAAGCTAACCCGAGCTAACTCAAGCTAACTCAAGGTAGCTAAAGCTAGTTCAAGCTAACTCAAGCTAGCTAAAGCTAAGACAAGCTAACTCAAGCTAACTCAAGCTAACTCAAGCTAACTCAAGCTAACTCAAGCTAACTCAAGCTAGCTAAAGCTAACTCAAGCTAACTCAAGCTAACTCAAGCTAACCCGAGCTAACTCAAGCTAACTCAAGGTAGCTAAAGCTAGTTCAAGCTAACTCAAGCTAGCTAAAGCTAAGACAAGCTAACTCAAGCTAACTCAAGCTAACTCAAGCTAACTCAAGCTAACTAAAGCTAGTTCAAGCTAACTCAAGCTAGCTAAAGCTAACTCAAGCTAACTCAAGCTAACTCAAGCTAGCTCAAGCTAACTCAAGCTAGTTCAAGCTAACTCAAGCTAGCTAAAGCTAACTCAAGCTAACTCAAGCTAACTCAAGCTAACTCAAGCTAGCTAAAGCTAACTCAAGCTAACTCAAGCTAACCCGAGCTAACTCAAGCTAGCTCAAGCTAACCCAAGCTAGCTAAAGCTAACTCAAGCTAACTCAAGCTAATTCAAGCTAACTCAAGCTAACTCAAGCTAACTCAAGCTAACTCAAGCTAGCTAAAGCTAACTCAAGCTAACTCAAGCTAACTCAAGCTAACCCGAGCTAACTCAAGCTAACTCAAGGTAGCTAAAGCTAGTTCAAGCTAACTCAAGCTAGCTAAAGCTAAGACAAGCTAACTCAAGCTAACTCAAGCTAACTCAAGCTAACTCAAGCTAACTCAAGCTAACTCAAGCTAGTTCAAGCTAACTCAAGCTAACTCAAGCTAACTCAAGCTAGCTAAAGCTAACTCAAGCTAACTCAAGCTAACTCAAGCTAACCCGAGCTAACTCAAGCTAACTCAAGGTAGCTAAAGCTAGTTCAAGCTAGCTCAAGCTAGCTAAAGCTAAGACAAGCTAACTCAAGCTAACTCAAGCTAACTCAAGCTAACTCAAGCTAGTTCAAGCTAACTCAAGCTAGCTAAAGCTAACTCAAGCTAACTCAAGCTAACTCAAGCTAGCTCAAGCTAACTCAAGCTAGTTCAAGCTAACTCAAGCTAGCTAAAGCTAACTCAAGCTAACTCAAGCTAACTCAAGCTAGCTCAAGCTAACTCAAGCTAACTCAAGCTAACTCAAGCTAACCCGAGCTAACTCAAGCTAACTCAAGGTAGCTAAAGCTAGTTCAAGCTAGCTCAAGCTAGCTAAAGCTAAGACAAGCTAACTCAAGCTAACTCAAGCTAACTCAAGCTAACTCAAGCTAGTTCAAGCTAACTCAAGCTAGCTAAAGCTAACTCAAGCTAACTCAAGCTAACTCAAGCTAGCTCAAGCTAACTCAAGCTAGTTCAAGCTAACTCAAGCTAGCTAAAGCTAACTCAAGCTAACTCAAGCTAACTCAAGCTAGCTCAAGCTAACTCAAGCTAGTTCAAGCTAACTCAAGCTAGCTAAAGCTAACTCAAGCTAACTCAAGCTAACTCAAGCTAACTCAAGCTAGCTAAAGCTAACTCAAGCTAACTCAAGCTAACCCGAGCTAACTCAAGCTAGCTCAAGCTAACCCAAGCTAGCTAAAGCTAACTCAAGCTAACTCAAGCTAATTCAAGCTAACTCAAGCTAACTCAAGCTAACTCAAGCTAACTCAAGCTAGCTAAAGCTAACTCAAGCTAACTCAAGCTAACTCAAGCTAACCCGAGCTAACTCAAGCTAACTCAAGGTAGCTAAAGCTAGTTCAAGCTAACTCAAGCTAGCTAAAGCTAAGACAAGCTAACTCAAGCTAACTCAAGCTAACTCAAGCTAACTCAAGCTAACTCAAGCTAGTTCAAGCTAACTTAATGAAGTTAACCCAAGCTAACTTGGGTTAATGAAGTCAAACTCAAGCTAACCCGAGCTAACTCAAGCTAACTCAAGCTAATTCAAGCTAACTCAAGCTAACTCAAGCTAATTCAAGCTAACTCAAGCTAATTCAAGCTAACTCAAGCTAGCTCAAGCTAACTCAAGCTAACCCAAGCTAACTTAAGCTAGCTTAAGCTAATTAAAGCTAATTAAAGCTAACTCAAGCTAACCCAAGCTAACTTAAGCTAGCTCTAGCTGGCTGCCACTGTTAGGCCATTTGGGAGCGCTTT
>NW_027453464.1:0-20000 GCF_964194025.1 Convolutriloba macropyga | reverse complement strand
CTAGCTTCTTCTCCAGCTTCTTGATGGTGTTTGTCCTCGTACCATATGCCCCTGTCTCAATGCCCAGGTACTTGTAGAAGGACTCTGCTGTCATCACGGGGAGACCTCCTGCCCTGCTGCTGAACACTGTGTTAGGGTTTATCACTATCTGTCGGTCCCTTGGCACTGTGTCCACATCTAGGGTTGCACACTTCTTGGCATTGAGAGAGAGACCACATCTTTCCAGCCCTGTCTCCAGTCTGTTGATAGAGTCCTGAAGCCCTGTCTGCGTCTGAGCTAGCAACACAACGTCATCGGCAAAGGCGAGGTGATTCAGCTTTTCTGAGCCCATCTGGATTCCAGTCGTTTGGGGTAGAGTCTTCAGCACCCTGTTCATCACAAGGTTGAATAGGATTGGGGAGATGGGATCCCCCTGTCTGACCCCCTTGGATGGCTTCACCAAGCGTCTTGCTCCGTCGATCTCCAGAGTTGTGCCCTGTCTCTTGTAGCCCTTCATGATGTATCTGAGGATCTTGGGGTCTATGCCTGCTTCTAGTGCTGCTTCTGCCAGGGCCTTGTGGGTCACACTGTCAAAGGCCTTCTTCACATCTATGAAGGCCAGTTTGAGTCCCCGTCTCTGTGTCTTTGCCTCACTGATAATGCCCTGCAGCAGAAGAGAGTTGGTTGCCGTCCCATCTACCCTCTTGAAGCCCTTCTGTCTGATATTGTCGTCTAGGTCCTCAAGTCGTGCAGCTAAGCACTTGTGGAACACCCTGGCCAGTACACTTGCCACTGTGATGGGTCTGAAGTCCATTGGTTCCTGAGACCCTGCCACTTTGGGGATGAACACTGTTCTTCCACTAAGGAGCCACTCGGGTAGATGTTCAGCCAGCAGCCAGAGATTGAAGTGGGAGACCAACTTCTTGAAGGGGATGCAAGTCACCGTCTTCCTGCTCACCCTGTCTGGTCCAGGAGCTGTCTGTCCCATGGTCTGCACACACTTGGCCACTTCTTCGATGGTGATTGGAGTGACCCAACCCTGACCGCTGATTGTGCTTAGGTCTATTGTCTCTGCTTCCGTCTCAAGGAGCTGCTGCCAAGCATCAAGAAACCCTGTCTTGTCGGTGATGGGGTTGTGCTCACCAAACTTCTCCCATGACCCATCCATCACTGATGCCGCTGCCTTAGCCCTGTCACGTCTGTAAAGAGCCTGCAGTCTTGCATACTGGTGCCGTCTCATGCCCTTCTTGGATCGTCTAGGATGTTTGTGAGCCCTCTGTCCCCCATTCTTCCCTGGTTCTTGTGCAAGGGTTTGTAGCCACATCTGTCCCTCTCTCTCGACGTACTGGGTGAGATCGTCGTCCGTCATTCTGTGCCATTCACCCGGAGGAGGAAGAGCCAGCATCTCAAGGTCGATGCCCGTCTCAAGACAGTGTCTTGGTCTGTCTTCCTGCACAGTGTTTTCCTCCCTGTCATGTTCCTGCATCATTGCCACAAACTGTTAAGAGAGTCATAGTTACTCCCGCCGTTTACCCGCGCTTATTTGAATTTCTTCACTTTGACATTCAGAGCACTGGGCAGAAATCACATTGCGTCAACACCGTTTCACCAGCCATCGCAATGCTTTGTTTTAATTAAACAGTCGGATTCCCCTTGTCCGAACCAGTTCAGAGTTCGAGTGTTTTTTGTGCAACAGAATAGACCTAAAGCATATCAGCTAGCAGTCAAACCAAACGCCAACAACCCGAAGGCCATCGCACGCTTTAGCAGACCGAAGCGTCAAACTAAAGGCTTGTTACACCCACTCCTCAGAGCCAATCCTTCTTCCGAAGGTACGGATCTATTTTGCCGACTTCCCTTATCTACACTGTTCCAAGACCAGAGGCTTTTCACCTTGGGGACCTGATGCGGTAATCGGTACGATTCACTCTCCTGACATCTGCTAAGCCAAACTTTTATGTGCCACCAGGAACAATTGGGACACAGCAAATGCTGCTGTGCTCTTGCACGCTTCGAGCCTTATCTCTGATTGAATCAATTCCAAGGACTCTACAACGTGTTATAAAGAAAAGATAACTCTTCCCCAAGGTCCCAATGACAAAGTTCGACCTCAATGACGTTGCCGTCTCAATGCCAGGAGAGTAAGTTCGGGAATTTTAACCCGATGCTCTTTCGAGACTCAGCAGTTTTCAAGAAACCACTATTCAAGACTTTGGCATTAGCCTGTCTTTTAGAATCGACTAACTCATGTGCAAACGCTGTTCACATGAAAGCCTTTCCCGCTTCAGTCCTCAAAGTTCTCATTTGAGTACTTGCTACTTCCACCAAGATCTGCTCCATTGATCGCTTCGCGCATACACTTGCGTGCATACTTTAGCGCAATCAATGTGTCCTCCTACACATGAATATCATTTTTGAGCTGGTGAGGCTCTTTTTCTCTAATCTAACTTGCGTTAGATATTGATATTCATGGTTGGGTATAGGCCACGAGCTCTAGTGCCATCCATTTTCAGGGCTGATTGATTCGGCAGGTGAGTTGTTACACACTCCTTAGCGGATTTCAACTTCCATGACCACCGTCCTGCTGTCAGTATCAATCAACACCTTTTGTGGTGACTCATGAGCAAGTAGTTAGGCGCCTTAACCCAACTTTTGGTTCATCCCACATCGCCGGTTCTGCTTACCAAAAGCGGCCCACAAAAAGCTTGCATTCATAGTCCAAGTGCAATTAAGTCACAAGGACATCTCACCGATTTATAGTTTGAGAATAGGTGAAGGAAAAATTTTCCCCCATTCCTCTAATCATTCGCTTTAACCGATGAAATTGCTTTGCGAAGATTTTTCAATCTTGCTCAAGCTTTTGCTATCCTGAGGGAAACTTCGGAGGAAACCAGCTACTAGATGGTTCGATTAGTCTTTCGCCCCTATGCTCAGGTCAGACGATCGATTTGCACGTCAGAACCGCTTCGGGCTTCCACCATGGTTTCCCGTGGCTTCGCCCTGCCCAAGCATAGATCACCATCTTTCGGGTCGTGTGCTACTTGCTCTGGATCAGTCATGCAATAAGAGCAAAACCGTCCGTGGTTGCGGGACACCGAATCGGCGCCCTCACCACACAAAGTAGTGCAATTCATAAAAATTACACTGTTCACTTTCATTTCGCGTGTGCGCTTTCAATGAGCGACAACACTTGCAAGCAACTCACACTCCTTGGTCCGTGTTTCAAGACGGGCTGTAGAGAGCATTGAATAGGAAGTTGAGGTCAGACAGGCAATCAAGATCAATTTATCTCATTTTGTTTAGAATCAACAAGAAGAATTCCGAGGAAAACTTCTGCTCGATTCATTAACAAGATTTGCCAAAAGACGACAACTACACTACTCGGTAGCCGAGAATATAATATCAAGGCATTGAGTATGGTAACGCTCACTCCAGTTCCCCTTCAACAGTTTCACGTACTTTTCACTCTCTCTTCAGAGTGCTTTTCAACTTTCCCTCACGGTACTTGTTTACTATCGGTCTCGCTTTATAATTAGCTTTTGGAGAGACATATCTCCAGCTTCGAGTTGCACTTTCAAACAACTCTACTCATAGGAATGAGCCATTATGACTGGTATCGAAAATGACCTTTACAGGATTTTCACCTTCTTTGATGCTACTTTCCAGTAGACATCAGGACAAATTCACCAGTCTAGCATCAAACCATACCGGACACCGAGAAATGTTGCCATTTCTCTTCCCGATGAGCTTTTCCCTGTTCATTCGCCATTACTAAGGGATTCTCAGTTGATTTCTTTTCCTCCCCTTACTGATATGCTTAAGTTAAGGGGGTTCTCTCGCCCAATTCAGGTTATGTAGTTGATTGTCTCTTAATTGGTTCACTGACCAATATGAGACAGAAACCGATTCAGCAGTTTTGTTCGCTACTACTATCAAACACAGGTCGAAGTTTCCATTCAGTCATTAATTCCAACTTTCAAATGTTGTTGTTTCAGCTTTCGCTTACTAGAAGCAACATAATACTCGCTGCAATACAGACCTCGGGAAACCCTCACCGTGAATAAGGTTCACTCACATATTTCACTACATTTTGCGTGGGATTGGAGATGAGGCTACTCGTTCTTGCTCAGTACTAGGCTGAAAATTAACGAAACTTCGTTACAAACGTTCACATGTTGATGTTTCCGCTTTCGCGTACTCGAAACAACATAATACTAGTCTTTGTAATTTAGTTTCATAATTTCAACTGTTCTCATGCAGAATTTTTGCTCATTCTTATCCCAAATTTTGACCTGGCTACTAGTTACACTCCTTGTACTTATTGCAAAATGACCACAAATTTCAACAGCTTTCACATGTTGCTGTTTCGGCTTTCGCTTACTACAGTCAACATAATACTCGTTGCAAAATAAGTGCTCGGCATCTGCAATTTTCCAAAGACGAAGTTTCGCCAGTTCAATTTTCGCTCGCCAATTATGGCTACTAATTCACACGGTACTGAGCTCAACAACATTAAATTTGTTCAGCAAGACTTTCACATGTTGATGTTTTGGCTTTCGCCTACTAGAAGCAACATAATACTCGTCTTGTTAGCTCATTCAATGAGAATAGCTTTTCCCGTTGAGAATTTTTGCCTTCAATTGGCGTTGTAGTGAGTTTGGCTACTCAGATCACCAAATACTTGTGACAATTCGAACCAGAAATGTTTTCAATTTTCACATGCTGATGTTTCGGATTCAACCTACTAGAAGCAGCATAATACTTGTATTCAACAATTTCTGTATCAAATCCCAGTTTTCTCTGGTGCATCTTTGCCAAACTATTCCAAACTGCCTGAGTCTGAATACCAATTACAGGTACTAGTAAATGCACGTTACTAAGGACTATATAGTTCTAGGTTACTGTACACAACGACGTTCACATGTTGATGTTTCAGCTGCCGCTTACTAGAAACAACATAATACTTATCGTGCATACCTTTCCATAACTTGTCCTTTTCAGATGCATTAGTTTCCCTTTGTCTTGGCTTCTACAGTCAGACTGGCTACTAGTAACAGCACAGTACTAATCACATATCGTTCTACAGTTTGCAGACAACTTTCACATGTTGATGTTTCAGCTTTCGCCTACTAGAAACAACATAATACTCGCTGTATACATTTGTAGTTCTCTATGTAACTTTCATGTGAAGAAGTTTCGCCAGTCTTTTTGACTGTCTCAAATCTGAGTCATGCTTAGGCTACTAGTTGCTTCATAGTACTTATCGCCTCGAGATCATTGAACAAAACTTGATTTTCACATGTTGCTGTTTCAGCTTCCGCTTACTAGAAACAACATAATACTAGTCTCATTAAGTTCCGTCTCTTTGCAATTTTCTTATGAAGAAAATTCGCCATCACAATGACTCCAGCAGTTCTTGATCAAGGAATGCAATCATTGATCAGAATGCTATTATTTGAATCGGTTCTGCTTTAAGTGTTCCAATTTTATTGGAAGCACCAACAATAGAACATCAATGTGTTCAATCGAGAGTTATATAACCCTGAATCGGACGCAGTCAACAGCCGAAGCCGAGACCGCCTTTTGCGTTAGAGATGTCGGTAAACAAATCTTGCGATTCATACCGAATTAACACATATAGCTGTGCTCCTCTTCGTAAAGCGAGCCAAGTGATCCCCTGTTGAAGGATGTATTTGGACCAATCTAGTAGCATTTGGTTTCCAACAAGCTCTCCCAAGTTAGCTTACTTATTGGGCTTTTCAACCAATTCGGTTGGCTACAAGCATCATCAAAGTACTAGCCACAGTTTGATCGCAAAATTCTACGACTTTCACATGTTGATGTTTCGGCTTGCGCTTAGCCTACTATAAGCAACATAATACTAGTCATATCATAGAGCGTGATCAGCTTGTGACGTTCTCATGATGAAGTTTCACCAACAGTGTCTCACTTCGAGCTTAAATCCAGCTACTAGTAACTACACAGTACTGACTGCAACGATAACTTTTATCTATACCTTTCACATGCTGCGCTTTCGGCCAGGGCCTACTAACGTCAACATAATACTCGATATAAACTTTTGTTCATGATGCAGCTTCCCCATGCAGAAGTTTCGCCTTCAAATGCTCTCTTGGCCATATGACGTAAGAAAAGGTTACTAGTAACATCACAGTACTAGCCACAGTTTGATTGCAAAATTCTACGACTTTCACATGTTGATGTTTCGGCTTGCGCTTAGCCTACTAGAAGCAACATAATACTAGTCATATCATAGAGCGTGATCAGCTTGTGACGTTCTCATGATGAAGTTTCACCAACAGTGTCTCATTTCGAGCTTAAATCCAGCTACTAGTAACTACACAGTACTGACTGCAACGCTAACTTTTATCTATACCTTTCACATGCTGCGCTTTCGGCCAGGGCCTACTAACGTCAACATAATACTCGATATAAACTTTTGTTCATGATGCAGCTTCCCCATGCAGAAGTTTCGCCTTCAAATGCTCTCTTGGCCATATGACGTAACACAAGGTTACTAGTAACATCACAGTACTAGCCACAATTTGATCGCAAAATTCTACGACTTTCACATGTTGATGTTTCGGCTTGCGCTTAGCCTACTATAAGCAACATAATACTAGTCATATCATAGAGCGTGATCAGCTTGTGACGTTCTCATGATGAAGTTTCACCAACAGTGTCTCACTTCGAGCTTAAATCCAGCTACTAGTAACTACACAGTACTGACTGCAACGATAACTTTTATCTATACCTTTCACATGCTGCGCTTTCGGCCAGGGCCTACTAACGTCAACATAATACTCGATATAAACTTTTGTTCATGATGCAGCTTCCCCATGCAGAAGTTTCGCCTTCAAATGCTCTCTTGGCCATATGACGTAAGAAAAGGTTACTAGTAACATCACAGTACTAGCCACAGTTTGATTGCAAAATTCTACGACTTTCACATGTTGATGTTTCGGCTTGCGCTTAGCCTACTAGAAGCAACATAATACTAGTCATATCATAGAGCGTGATCAGCTTGTGACGTTCTCATGATGAAGTTTCACCAACAGTGTCTCATTTCGAGCTTAAATCCAGCTACTAGTAACTACACAGTACTGACTGCAACGCTAACTTTTATCTATACCTTTCACATGCTGCGCTTTCGGCCAGGGCCTACTAACGTCAACATAATACTCGATATAAACTTTTGTTCATGATGCAGCTTCCCCATGCAGAAGTTTCGCCTTCAAATGCTCTCTTGGCCATATGACGTAACACAAGGTTACTAGTAACATCACAGTACTAGCCACAATTTGATCGCAAAATTCTACGACTTTCACATGTTGATGTTTCGGCTTGCGCTTAGCCTACTAGAAGCAACATAATACTAGTCATATCATGGAGCGTGATCAGCTTGTGACGTTCTCATGATGAAGTTTCACCAACAGTGTCTCATTTCGAGCTTAAATCCAGCTACTAGTAACTACACAGTACTGACTGCAACGATAACTTTTATCTATACCTTTCACATGCTGCGCTTTCGGCCAGGGCCTACTAATGTCAACATAATACTCGATATAAACTTTTGTTCATGATGCAGCTTCCCCATGCAGAAGTTTCGCCTTCAAATGCTCTCTTGGCCATATGACGTAACACAAGGTTACTAGTAACATCACAGTACTAGCCACAATTTGATCGCAAAATTCTACGACTTTCACATGTTGATGTTTCGGCTTGCGCTTAGCCTACTAGAAGCAACATAATACTAGTCATATCATAGAGCTTGATCAGCTTGTGACATTCTCATGATGAAGTTTCACCAACAGTGTCTCATTTTGAGCTTAAATCCAGCTACTAGTAACTACACAGTACTGACTGCAACAATAACTTTTATCTATACCTTTCACATGCTGCGTTTTCGGCCAAGGCCTACTAACGTCAACATAATACTCGATATAAAATTTTGATCATGATGCAGCTTTCCCATGCAGAAGTTTCGCCTTCAAATGCTCTCTTGGCCATATGACGGAACACCAGGTTACTAGTAACATCACAGTACTAGCCACAGTTTGATTGCAAAATTCTACGACTTTCACATGTTGATGTTTCGGCTTGCGCTTAGCCTACTAGAAGCAACATAATACTAGTCATATCATAGAGCGTGATCAGCTTGTGACGTTCTCATGATGAAGTTTCACCAATAGTGTTTCATTCGAATTGGTTCTGCTTTAAGCTCTCCAATTGTTTTGGATGAACCAGTTTTGCCCTTCGAAGCCACTTTTGTGAGCTTTTGTGGGTCTTTACCAAGAGGATATACCTCAAGGCCTCTTTCAATTCCTTTAAGTTCTTTCAACTCCTTTACAGTTTCTAGGTTCACATAGCTGCAAACCTTATTTCTAGTTTTAAGTCTGGCCAACTTGGGGAGAGTTGGTGCAGACCGTGACCAATTCTAGTAGGATGCCACAACAAGAATGTGATCAACTTAGCTTGTCGATGAACCTGCCCCACATTCAAACAACTCTATCGCCTTTTCCTCGTATAGTTATATGCGAGGGCCTCTCATAGAGAGCGCTGTTAGCAACCTTTTCCACATAGACGATAAAGTTGTGAGTGTTTTGCACATGGCTGTTGTCATCACCACGTGACGAGTCAACTCAGCTTGACTCTCTACACTCCGACAAGCTTTGCACATACGCCTTTAGTTCAGTATGTGTCTTTAATCTGACTCCGGTGCCTCAAGCCGGAAAAATTGTCAGATTATGATCATTATCGGTTAGTCATCCCGATGCAAGATCGTATCGTACTGTCTTTGTCTACCTCCAGATTCCGAAGAACAGGAGGAGACTCTCCCAGACCTACATATCTGGGAGAATGTTCAGAGGGCGAGAAGCTGTGGATTACTCTCCCCTAAGAACTGACTAAACTTTACCCTCGTCCAAGGTAAGTTTATTTTAGCTAGCCTTCTATGTAAAGGATCTGAGGCTAAGCTGTGTTTTTTCGAGCCTTTGGCTCGGAGCAAGTTCAGTGGGCGCCCCGAGTAGCTCAACTCTTTCCCACTGAACAGCGCAACGCTCTGTCACTCGCTGGGATTTTTGCGTGTCGGTTCTAACCACGCGACTTGTGGACCTTTTTAGGCCTTTCTCATTCACAAGTCTATAGCTGGGCTTCTATAACCCAGCTTCTGAGATCTAGATAGCTGCAGTTCTGCTAGGCTGCTTTTGCTAACTAGTCTCCCTTTAAGCAGTCCCTTGCCATGACTGCTGAACTATGTATCCACACAAGTAGTTTTTGAGCTCGATACATAATTCGAGATTGGTTGCCAAGCAATCTCTAGCGACAGAGCGTCATGCGCACTACAGACATGGCCTCTACCAGCAGCCATGCCCGAAGGAATCAATCACTGATCCTTCCGCAGGTTCCCCTACGGAAACCTTGTTACGACTTTTACTTCCTCTAGACAATTAAGCTCGATCCGCTTCATCCCGTTGCCGGAGACCGAAGTCCCAACAGTAGGAATTTGCAATTCTTGCTTAACTATCCAATCAGTAGTAGCGACGGGCGGTGTGTACAAAGGGCAGGGACGTAATCCCTATGAGTTGTTGACTCATAAGTACCAGGAATTCCTGGTTCACGTCTGCAAGTTACAACAGACGATCCCCTTGAAGCGCTGTACTTTTCTCTGATTGCCCAGTCCATTTCGGACCAAGGGCTGAGTACTCAATCTAAAAGTACACAGTGTAGCGCGCGTGCAGTCCAGAACATCTAAGGGCATCACAGACCTGTTATAGCCTCACTTCATCTGCGGTATTTAATTCCGCATAGTTCCTCTAAGAAGTGTTTGAATTCACATATAGTGAATTTCATTATTTAGATGGAGAAGATCTCGTTCGTTATCGGAATTAACCAGACAGATCACTCCACTAACTAAGAACGGCCATGCACCACCGCCCATATAATCATGAAAGATATTCAATCTGTCAATCCTTAAGATGTCTGGACCGGGTGAGTTTTCCCGTGTTGAGTCAAATTAAGCCGCAGGCTCCACTCCTGGTGGTGCCCTTCCGTCAATTCCTTTAAGTTTCGATTTTGCAACCATACTTCCCCCGGAACCAATAAACTTTGGTTTCCCGGTTAATCTCTTGCCAAGTCAAGATCGACTTTGACAAATTGTAGGTTGGTATAGTTTATGGTCAGAATTACGAGGGTATCTAATCCTCTTCAATACTCTGACTTTCGTTCTTGATTAATGAAAACATTCTTGGCAAATGCTTTCGCAGTAGTTTGTCTTGCCACGATCCAAGAATTTCACCTCTAACGTAGCAATACAAATGCCCCCGTCTGTTCCTTTCAATCATTACCGCACTCAGCCAACCGGCATCAATCGAGTAGCGGGTCATTCTCCATTATTCCATGCTTTATTATTCGATCCCAAAGGATGCTTTGAACACTCTAATTTTCTCAGGGTGAAAACACTTTCCACAGTTCGTCACATTTAAGTGCAAACTATTTCTTCGATGCGAAGGATGAGCGGAACGAGTCAACAGATTTAACTGAAGACCATGTTGCCGTTCTACTCAAACAGATCCAACTATGAGCTTTTTAAACGCAGCAACTATTGCATACGCTTGTAGAGGCTGGTATTACCGCGGCTGCTGGCACCAGACTTGCCCTCTACTCGTTCATCAATGGAGCTTTTAAGTCCATTCCATTCTGATTACAAACCATAAAGGTTCATATCATTATTTCTAGTCACTACCTCCTCGTGCGGAGAGTGGGTAATTTGCGTGCCTGCTGCCTTCCTTGGATGTGGTAGCCGTTTCTAAGGCTCCCTCTCCGGAATCGAACCCTGATTCCCCGTTACCCGTCACAACCATGGTAGTCCGTTACACTACCATCATAGGTTGATAGGTCAGAAATTCGGAAGTTCCGTCCCCAAGCCGAAGCTATCTGGGATCTTTCAGTTACTAGGACTCATCACGGGATGTGTCTGTACTTAGCAAATCACCCGGTGTAGTCTTGTAAAAGTCTCCGACAGTGTCGGACAATCAGCATGCATTAGCTGCAGGGTTACCGCAGTTATTCATTTAGCTTGCAAATCAACTAATAGATAGTAACTGATTTAATGAGCCATTCGCGGTTCCACTTTTTCAAGCTTCGCTTGCACATGCATGGCTTAGTCTTTCAGACAAGCATATGGCAACTGACAGGATCAATCAGTTTAATTGTACTTTGAACAATCTTTCGATTTGTTCGAATTTAGAAAGACATAGCCTTGCGGCCTCGTCAATCTTGCTTTGAGCTTTTTAAATCACGAAGAGTTTCAATGCATGCTTTGGCATGGCTACTAGTTACTACACAGTACTCTACACACTTAGAGTTACCCACGATTACACATTTCACATGCTGATGTTTCGGCTCGCGCGTACTAGAAACAGCATAATACTATGTGTACTGGTAGATAGCGCTCTGTGAGCATTTCCCATGAGCAGGTTTTGCCCTCCAAATCTCTGTTCTACTGTTACCAATACCGGCTAACAACTGTATCATACTAGGGAGAATTGACTCATGATTTAAAAACCAGATGTTCACATGTCGATGTTTCGGCTCTCGCCTACTAGAAACAACATAATACTAGTCTGTTAAAAATCTCAATCACGCCGCCTCTTCAGATACAGAAGTTTTACCTTTTATTGGTTAGAGAACAGCTTTCCAGCTGTCGACATGGTTACTAGTAACAACACCGTACTCAACACAAAAACTTTTCAACTTCACAACTTTCACATGCTGATGTTTCTGCTTTCGCATACTAGAAACAGCATAATACTTATTGTTTTGTCAAGTAATTTGTGTGTCTTTCCCATGTGAAGTTTCACCGGTCAACAATGTTTCCCTGACCAATTACGGCTACTAGTAGCTGTATAATACTAGGGAAAATGATTGAGGATTTAATATCAGATTTTCACATGTTGATGTTTCGGCTTTCGCCTACTAGAAACAACATAATACTAGTCTGCTAAGAAATCTCGCTCAAATTGCCTTTTCACATACAGAAGTTTCACCTTCTATTGGTTAGAGAACAGTTCTCAGCTGTCGACATGGTTACTAGTAACAACATCGTACTCAACACAAAAATTCTTCAACTTCACAACTTTCACATGCTGATGTTTCTGCTTTCGCGTACTAGAAACAGCATAATACTTATTGCTTTGTCAAGAAGTGTGTGTGTCTTTCCCATGCGAAAGTTTCACCGGTCAGCAATAATTGCCGTGTCCAATTAAGGTTACTCATAGCTGTATAATACTAGGGAAAATGATTGAGGATTTAATATCAGATTTTCACATGTTGATGTTTCGGCTTTCGCCTACTAGAAACAACATAATACTAGTCTGCTAATAAATCTCGCTCAAATTGCCTTTTCACATACAGAAGTTTCACCTCTTCTTGGTCACTGTACAGATGATGCTGTCTGTTCTTTATTTGGTTCTGCTTATTATAAGGAGGGGCATCACTCCTTCCTCCTTGGTTTGCATGCATTAAGCCTGCTTTGTGAAAAGCGTATCTTTCTAGCTTTTCTTCGCCTTACTCGAGTAGGACGATACAATCCAGACATTAGTCAGTCTTGGTGTAAAGTCACTGAGTATTATTCGGTTCTGCTTTATTCAGCAATATGCTGTATAATTGTTGTAATTTGCGAACATATTTGTTCTCAGTTCCGAACTACTAGCGACGACAGATTACCAGCGGTCATGAGCCATCAAGGTAGTTCTTTGGTGCATCAAGTAGAGAGGTGCCATCAAACAACACTTCCCTAATAATGCTACACACATAGAATTTGCTACAGTGCAGCTTTTTACTTTGCAAAATTTGCGCACAAATTTTGCATAGAATAAATGTTTTATCAAGATTTTTAGATCCCCTCCCTTGAGAGAACGTTACTCCTTTAAGTGAACACCCCGCGGCGTCCTGTTGTTATTGCTTATAACCATTTCGCAAGCCGGAGGCATAATGCACTACGCAAGCCGCTACTTTGGCACAGAGGCACCTAGTTTTACACCCGGGACTTCAGGTGGCCCAGTTTTACACCCAGTACAGCGGTGCCAGTTGGTAACCCGGTGGATCCTCGGAGACCAGACATGATCATAGATCAAACCCGATGTATGCTACTCCTGAACGTATAGTATCTCCACTGTGCAATGAAATTATCGTTCGTTTCGGGCCTTCCTATACGTTCAGCAGACAATCGCTAGGAATTCACCTCGTGACCCGTGGTGACCACACTGGATTTCAAGTTTATTGATTTGGACAGACCTGTCATTTATTTTGCTTTTCAGCTTCAGTTCTGCTCGATCTAGCTTGCCTAAGGCTTGATCTCGCTTTGCTCACCCCTGTAGGAGCCTCTACTAGTACCACTCGGAGTAATGGGGAATCCACCAGACCTAATCGATGAATGCCATCAAACAACAAACATCATACCCGGCTTCATCAGGCATATTTTATTACTTCCGAGAGGTACTTTAGTATCAGATCTTTCTCCATGCCTCTTATGAGGACCCGTCAGACCTTTCGGTTTATCGTTTAGCTTCAGTCCTGCTCGATCTAGCTTTCCCAAGGCTCGATCTAGCTCTATTCGCCCCACTAGAGGGCTCTCTAAGACCCCTCGGTCTTAGTGTTAGCTCCGGTACTGCTCGGTCGTGCTTGCTGAAGGCCCGACCCAGCTTTAGTTAGATTCTCGTACTTTCTCTTGGCCTCTCTAGGAGGACCAGACAGACCTCTCGGTCTATCGTTTAGCTTCAGTCCTGCTCGATCTAGCTTGCCCAAGGCTTGATCAAGCTCTATTCGCCCCGCTAGAGGGCTCTCTAAGACCCCTCGGTCTTAGTGTTATCTTCTGTAATGCCTAACCAAGCTTACTACAGGCCTTGGTCAGGTCTTTATCGGTCACCGATTAGTAACAGACCAATCATAGGGCCTTCCACCCTATCCGGGTTGAGGTCTTTAGTCCAGCCATATTTTGACAAGACACCTCTCCCTAATAATGCCCCACACATAGAATTACTGTCCATGCAGTATTTAACTTGTGTTTTTTTCTAAAATTTGATTTTCACTTTTTGGAGGTTCATTTGCTCCTCTGACACTCTTTCAGCTTCAATCTTACTCGATCTAGCTTTCCCAAGGCTCGATCTAGCTCTATTCGCCCCACTAGAGGGCTCTCTAAGACACTTCGGTCTTAGTGTTAGCTCCGGTCTTGCTCAATCGTGCTTGCTGAAGGCGCGATCAAGCTTTAGTTAGCTTCTCGTACTTCCTCTTGGCCTCTCTAGGAGGACCAGACAGACCTCTCGGTCTATCGTTTAGCTTCAGTCCTGCTCGATCTAGCTTTCCCAAGGCTCGATCTAGCTCTATTCGCCCTGCTAGAGGGCTCTCTAAGACCCCTCGGTCTTAGTGTTAGCTCCGGTACAGCTCGGTCGTGCTTGCTGAAGGCCCGATCAAGCTTTAGTTAGATTCTCGTACTTTCTCTTGGCCTCTATAGGAGGACCAGACAGACCTCTCGGTCTATCGTTTAGCTTCAGTCCTGCTTGATCTAGCTTTCCCAAGGCTCGATCTAGCTCTATTCGCCCTGCTAGAGGGCTCTCTAAGACCCCTCGGTCTTAGTGTTAGCTCCGGTACAGCTCGGTCGTGCTTGCTGAAGGCCCGATCAAGCTTTAGTTAGCTTCTCGTACTTTCTCTTGGCCTCTCTAGGAGGACCAGACAGACCTCTCGGTCTATCGTTTAGCTTCAGTCCTGCTCGATCTAGCTTTCCCAAGGCTCGATCTAGATCTATTCGCCCTGCTAGAGGGCTCTCTAAGACCCCTCGGTCTTAGTGTTAGCTCCGGTACAGCTCGGTCGTGCTTGCTGAAGGCCTGATCAAGCTTTAGTTAGCTTCTCGTACTTTCTCTTGGCCTCTCTAGGAGGACCAGACAGACCTTTCGGTCTCTTGCTTAGCTTCAGTCCTGCTCGATCTAGCTTTCCCAAGGCTCGATCTAGCTCTATTCGCCCCGCTAGAGGGCTCTCTAAGACCCCTCGGTCTTAGTGTTAACTCCTGTAATGCCTAACCAAGCTTACTACAGGCCTTGGTCAGGTCTTTATCGGTCACCGATTAGTAACAGACCGATCATGGGGCCTTCCACCCTATCCGGGTTGAGGTCTTTAGTCCAGCCATATTTTGACAAGACACCTCCCCCTAATAATGCCCCACACATAGAAATACTGTCCATGCAGTATTTAACTTGTGTTTTTTCTAAAATTTGATTTTCACTTTTTGGAGGTTCATTTGCTCCTCTGACACTCTTTCAGCTTCAATCTTACTCGATCTAGCTTTCCCAAGGCTCGATCTAGCTCTATTCGCCCCACCAGAGGGCTCTCTAAGACACTTCGGTCTTAGTGTTAGCTCCGGTCTTGCTCAATCGTGCTTGCTGAAGGCGCGATCAAGCTTTAGTTAGCTTCTCGTACTTTCTCTTGGCCTCTCTAGGAGGACCAGACAGACCTCTCGGTCTATCGTTTAGCTTCAGTCCTGCTCGATCTAGCTTTCCCAAGGCTCGATCTAGCTCTATTCGCCCCGCTAGAGGGCTCTCTAAGACCCCTCGGTCTTAGTGTTAGCTCCGGTACAGCTCGGTCGTGCTTGCTGAAGGCCCGATCAAGCTTTAGTTGGCTTCTCGTACTTTCTCTTGGCCTCTCTAGGAGGACCAGACAGACCTCTCGGTCTCTTGCTTAGCTTCAGTCCTGCTCGATCTAGCTTGCCCAAGGCTTGATCAAGCTCTATTCGCCCCGCTAGAGGGCTCTCTAAGACCCCTCGGTCTTAGTGTTAGCTCCGGTACAGCTCGGTCGTGCTTGCTGAAGGCCCGATCAAGCTTTAGTTAGCTTCTCGTTTTTTCTCTTGGCCTCTCTAGGAGGACCAGACAGACCTCTCGGTCTATCGTTTAGCTTCAGTCCTGCTCGATCTAGCTTTCCCAAGGCTCGATCTAGCTCTATTCGCCCCGCTAGAGGGCTCTCTAAGACCCCTCGGTCTTAGTGTTAGCTCCGGTACAGCTCGGTCGTGCTTGCTGAAGGCCCGATCAAGCTTTAGTTGGCTTCTCGTACTTTCTCTTGGCCTCTCTAGGAGGACCAGACAGACCTCTCGGTCTATCCTTTAGCTTCAGTCCTGCTCGATCTAGCTTTCCCAAGGCTCGATCTAGCTCTATTCGCCCCGCTAGAGGGCTCTCTAAGACCCCTCGGTCTTAGTGTTATCTCCTGTAATGCCTAACCAAGCTTACTACAGGCCTTGGTCAGGTCTTTATCGGTCACCGATTAGTAACAGACCGATCATAGGGCCTTCCACCCTATCTGGGTTGAGGTCTTTAGTCCAGCCATATTTTGACAAGACACCTCCCCCTAATAATGCCCCACACATAGAATTACTGTTTATGCAGCTTTTCACTTGTGAAATTTTTAATTTTCGCAATTATTATAGAATAAGTGTTTGCGCAGCTTTTCATAGGTCGAGCTCTAGCTAGCTAGCTCAAGCTAGCTAGCTAGCTCAAGCTCAAGCTATCTAGCTCAAGCTCAAGCCAGCTAGCTCAAGCTCAAGCTAGCTAGCTAGCTCAAGCTCAAGCTAGCTAGCTAGCTCAAGCTCAAGCTAGCTAGCTCAAGCTCAAGCTAGCTAGCTCAAGCTCAAGCTAGCTAGCTAGCTCAAGCTCAAGCTCAAGCTAGCTAGCTCAAGCTCAAGCTCAAGCTAGCTAGCTAGCTCAAGCTCAAGCTAGCTAGCTAGCTCAAGCTCAAGCTAGCTAGCTAGCTCAAGCTCAAGCTAGCTAGCTCAAGCTCAAGCTCAAGCTCAAGCTAGCTAGCTAGCTCAAGCTAGCTAGCTAGCTCAAGCTCAAGCTAGCTAGCTAGCTCAAGTTCAAGCTAGCTAGCTAGCTCAAGCTCAAGCTAGCTAGCTAGCTCAAGCTCAAGCTAGCTAGCTCAAGCTCAAGCTAGCTAGCTCAAGCTCAAGCTAGCTAGCTAGCTCAAGCTCAAGCTCAAGCTAGCTAGCTCAAGCTCAAGCTCAAGCTAGCTAGCTAGCTCAAGCTCAAGCTAGCTAGCTAGCTCAAGCTCAAGCTCAAGCTAGCTAGCTAGCTCAAGTTCAAGCTAGCTAGCTAGCTCAAGCTCAAGCTAGCTAGCTCAAGCTCAAGCTAGCTAGCTCAAGCTCAAGCCAGCTAGCTCAAGCTCAAGCTCAAGCTAGCTAGCTAGCTCAAGCACAAGCTAGCTAGCTAGCTCAATCTCAAGCTAGCTAGCTCAAGCTCAAGCTAGCTAGCTCAAGCTCAAGCTAGCTAGCTAGCTCAAGCTCAAGCTCAAGCTAGCTAGCTCAAGCTCAAGCTCAAGCTAGCTAGCTAGCTCAAGCTCAAGCTAGCTAGCTAGCTCAAGCTCAAGCTCAAGCTAGCTAGCTCAAGCTCAAGCTCAAGCTAGCTAGCTAGCTCAAGCTCAAGCTGGCTAGCTAGCTCAAGCTCAAGCTAGCTAGCTAGCTCAAGCTCAAGCTAGCTAGCTCAAGCTCAAGCTCAAGCTCAAGCTAGCTAGCTAGCTCAAGCTAGCTAGCTAGCTCAAGCTCAAGCTAGCTAGCTAGCTCAAGTTCAAGCTAGCTAGCTAGCTCAAGCTCAAGCTAGCTAGCTAGCTCAAGCTCAAGCTAGCTAGCTCAAGCTCAAGCTAGCTAGCTCAAGCTCAAGCTAGCTAGCTAGCTCAAGCTCAAGCTCAAGCTAGCTAGCTCAAGCTCAAGCTCAAGCTAGCTAGCTAGCTCAAGCTCAAGCTAGCTAGCTAGCTCAAGCTCAAGCTAGCTAGCTAGCTCAAGTTCAAGCTAGCTAGCTAGCTCAAGCTCAAGCTAGCTAGCTCAAGCTCAAGCTAGCTAGCTCAAACTCAAGCTAGCTAGCTAGCTCAAGTTCAAGCTAGCTAGCTAGCTCAAGCTCAAGCTAGCTAGCTAGCTCAAGCTCAAGCTAGCTAGCTCAAGCTCAAGCTAGCTAGCTCAAGCTCCAGCTAGCTAGCTAGCTCAAGCTCAAGCTCAAGCTAGCTAGCTCAAGCTCAAGCTCAAGCTAGCTAGCTAGCTCAAGCTCAAGCTAGCTAGCTAGCTCAAGCTCAAGCTAGCTAGCTAGCTCAAGTTCAAGCTAGCTAGCTAGCTCAAGCTCAAGCTAGCTAGCTCAAGCTCAAGCTAGCTAGCTCAAGCTCAAGCCAGCTAGCTCAAGCTCAAGCTCAAGCTAGCTAGCTAGCTCAAGCACAAGCTTGCTAGCTAGCTCAAGCTCAAGCTAGCTAGCTCAAGCTCAAGCTAGCTAGCTCAAGCTCAAGCTAGCTAGCTCAAGCTCAAGCTCAAGCTAGCTAGCTAGCTCAAGCTCAAGCTAGCTAGCTAAGCTCAAGCTCAAGCTAGCTAGCTCAAGCTCAAGCTAGCTAGCTCAAGCTCAAGCTAGCTAGCTAGCTCAAGCTCAAGCTCAAGCTAGCTAGCTCAAGCTCAAGCTCAAGCTAGCTAGCTGCTCAAGCTCAAGCTAGCTAGCTAGCTCAAGCTCAAGCTAGCTAGCTAGCTCAAGCTCAAGCTAGCTAGCTAGCTCAAGCTCAAGCTAGCTAGCTAGCTCAAGCTAGCTAGCTAGCTCAAGCTCAAGCTAGCTAGCTCAAGCTCAAGCTAGCTAGCTAGCTCAAGCTCAAGCTAGCTAGCTAGCTCAAGCTCAAGCTAGCTAGCTCAAGCTCAAGCTAGCTAGCTCAAGCTCAAGCTAGCTAGCTAGCTCAAGCTCAAGCTCAAGCTAGCTAGCTCAAGCTCAAGCTCAAGCTAGCTAGCTAGCTCAAGCTCAAGCTAGCTAGCTAGCTCAAGCTCAAGCTAGCTAGCTAGCTCAAGCTCAAGCTAGCTAGCTCAAGCTCAAGCTAGCTAGCTAAGCTCAAGCTAGCTAGCTCAAGCTCAAGCCAGCTAGCTCAAGCTCAAGCTCAAGCTAGCTAGCTAGCTCAAGCACAAGCTAGCTAGCTAGCTCAAGCTCAAGCTAGCTAGCTCAAGCTCAAGCTAGCTAGCTCAAGCTCAAGCTAGCTAGCTAGCTCAAGCTCAAGCTCAAGCTAGCTAGCTCAAGCTCAAGCTCAAGCTAGCTAGCTAGCTCAAGCTCAAGCTAGCTAGCTAGCTCAAGCTCAAGCTAGCTAGCTCAAGCTCAAGCTCAAGCTAGCTAGCTAGCTCAAGCTCAAGCTAGCTAGCTAGCTCAAGCTCAAGCTAGCTAGCTAGCTCAAGCTCAAGCTAGCTAGCTCAAGCTCAAGCTCAAGCTCAAGCTAGCTAGCTAGCTCAAGCTAGCTAGCTAGCTCAAGCTCAAGCTAGCTAGCTAGCTCAAGTTCAAGCTAGCTAGCTAGCTCAAGCTCAAGCTAGCTAGCTAGCTCAAGCTCAAGCTAGCTAGCTCAAGCTCAAGCTAGCTAGCTCAAGCTCAAGCTAGCTAGCTAGCTCAAGCTCAAGCTCAAGCTAGCTAGCTCAAGCTCAAGCTCAAGCTAGCTAGCTAGCTCAAGCTCAAGCTAGCTAGCTAGCTCAAGCTCAAGCTAGCTAGCTAGCTCAAGTTCAAGCTAGCTAGCTAGCTCAAGCTCAAGCTAGCTAGCTCAAGCTCAAGCTAGCTAGCTCAAACTCAAGCTAGCTAGCTAGCTCAAGTTCAAGCTAGCTAGCTAGCTCAAGCTCAAGCTAGCTAGCTAGCTCAAGCTCAAGCTAGCTAGCTCAAGCTCAAGCTAGCTAGCTCAAGCTCAAGCTAGCTAGCTAGCTCAAGCTCAAGCTCAAGCTAGCTAGCTCAAGCTCAAGCTCAAGCTAGCTAGCTAGCTCAAGCTCAAGCTAGCTAGCTAGCTCAAGCTCAAGCTAGCTAGCTAGCTCAAGTTCAAGCTAGCTAGCTAGCTCAAGCTCAAGCTAGCTAGCTCAAGCTCAAGCTAGCTAGCTCAAGCTCAAGCCAGCTAGCTCAAGCTCAAGCTCAAGCTAGCTAGCTAGCTCAAGCACAAGCTTGCTAGCTAGCTCAAGCTCAAGCTAGCTAGCTCAAGCTCAAGCTAGC